>NW_019214189.1:24528-42336 GCF_002532875.2 Varroa jacobsoni | reverse complement strand
AAAAAAAAAAAAAAAAAAAAAAAAAAAAAAGCAGACAATGAAGGAACTGGAAAAATACACATACTACAACGAAGACAACAGAGGCTGTCAGAAGCACAATCTTGAGAATGTTGGCCCAGTGTTTCAATTTTCCGTCTCCGCCCGCGCCAATATCCGACTGCAACCCACTCTGATAAAATCCATCATCATGTTGACTTGACAGAAAAGTTGACGCGGCAGACGCAGTGCGAGACCGATTTTGTTCTGTGGATAGGAAGGTCGAAAGGGCATTCATCGTTACACATACGATATACGCAGCGACAGAATGACCCACTAATCATGCATTTAGCTTCTAAGATCGCTCATCTCAAACAACGTTACGTATGCTTGGACATTTTCATCAACTTACAACTTATCATAGTAATTTCTCATAACGTTCCGCTGGAAGCTATCTTAATTACGTCTTGAATATATGAGCAAACTCAGCTTATCGATACGCAGACAATGTAAAATTACATCTGTTTATTAACATTATATGTTACGACAACATAGCTAAGGGGAGGAAAAGAAGACCTGGATCATAATAATGCCTTTTAGCTATTTAAAACGATTTTTTGACAACGAATTCTCCTTGCAGCTTTAATTTAATGGAGCTTTTACGCTGCAAATCCTTGGACCGGCATGCTACATTGAGTTATCAAGCCTGACATTATCCCTAAACGCATGTAGTCACAGCTCTACACAACAGCTATATCCGAGATATTCGACGCTCCGAGACGTTTTTTTCGCAGGAACTATGCGATTAGCCCTATAGTATTATTCATCAGAGTCGGTATCCGTACACAGGTAATAATAATTATGTCCAACTAAAAACACATGTATTCACAACGCATATCGTCATCTCATTAAGTTTTGAGGACCGTACAAGGACGAATACACAGTTTAAACAAAAAAAAAAAACCAACAATTATTATTATTATTTTGATCAACGTCTCTGTTACGGACTGAAATTGGCTTTTCAATGATCGCACGAGAGCGTGAGGTCGCTACGCTTGTGTAATTCAATCTATAACTAACCGTTACTAATAACTTCTTCTGTGACCGTTTGTTCGTTAAACAATACTTGCTAAGTTTAAGGAGAGGCGTTGTCTCGGACGGCAACCGCAGGTACTCGGTGGGCACGGGGGCAGTTGAGGCCTGGTAACTTTGCTGATAGCTGTTGCCCTGATAGTTGGACTGTGAAAAAGAGGTCGCCTGGTTCAGGTGCGCCCCTTCTCCGATATGGCTGTCGTCGCCACGACTTCCCGAGCTGTAAGAGTAGGTACCCTGATAATCTCTGGGGAAATCAGATGAGAATAGAAAAGCGTTATAGTGTGTAGTATTTCATAGTATTTCAATGAAATAGTCCAGTGATTTGACTGCAAATTTAATAAAATCACACCTTGCGCCTGATGCAAGCTAAACAACTAAAATTATGCAACAGCATAATACTATGAACCAAAAAAAAAAGGCCACGGCCTTAGAATATGGAGCATCAAATGGCAGATAGTCAATTGCTAGAATCGCATAAGTGTCAACCCAAAATAGGTGTACTTCTTTCTCATAGTCACTCAAACAATAGAAACATATCACAGCAGACGTCAGCCGTTGTTGATACATTTCTATCGTTTAGTGATTCTGTTTCACGTATAACATCATAATGGTGGGCATTCTCCTTTAACATAATATCATAGTCATAAATTCAAGAGAAAACTTGCGTTCGCAAATGTGTAAAATGTTGAAATTGGTACAATTAAGAGCCGGTAACGACGATAGGTAGATTAGCCCGTTGTTTTGTCGGTGTACAGGTTTCGGAATTTCAGTGATATCAGTGAAAGTCTTAAAGGAAACACCAAGAAGTACATGCCGATCACTCCCGAGTCATTAGCCAGTATCTTTACTGCGTATAGCTCTTATGGCTGCGTTTAGTGCTATTACTTCTGCTGCTGTTATCCGTACTCGAGCGGTGTAACAACTACGCAAATATACCTCACTGATTAACGACAACGACACCGGTGCGAGTAAATTATCTCCGCCTATAATTATATCGCTGCACTTCAAGTTATCTCGTGCCAAATCAGACGCTAGGTGCGGAGTGTGATAGGTGAGGTAGCGATAGATTTTTCCAACTAGATACGATAGGCTGATTTGACAAGGAAGCAACGCCACCTGCTGCCCCGACACCTGCTACTGCGTCGCATTCGCAATTGGAATCGAAGCTCGTAGATGACGAACTAGATACTGTTATATGTCGAGACCTCAAGATGGTGTTGGGGAGCCCATAGTCGTCAACGTGAGGGCTGAGAGTGAGTAAAATACAAAATGTACCTTTATAAAATCACCGAAGATGTTAAATTTAGTAAAACTATGGTTAATCCTGATTTTTTGGGGAATCACGGCTAAAGCTTGTTGTTTTTTAGACAGTACTAAGAGCGCTACGGGTCAGACATACAAGTGGTTGCATCCTATATTTCAACTACTTAGGAAATCGATCGAATTTAGAGATAAAGTGCCAATGCATTCATTGATGGTGCCAGAAATAGCAGAGAGTTGTTTTTACAGGGGTCGGAATATGAATATTGCGGTCTATCCAGCTGGCTCGGCTCGTGCAAGTAGTACGGAAATGCAAATAAATATCCATTGTTATATCTGGAAGAAGTTAACTAGTCGAAGCAAGCACCTCGAGCCCAAAGATCTCGACTAACTACATCCAAACTACCATCCTTTTTACGAACGGAAGACGCAACACACAATACGTCAATTTGGTCAAGACCGGTACAATTAGAAATAGCGGAAACTTAGTCTTCTGCCAATCCCTGCTCTTTTGGCACACTTTAATGCAAATGCTTCAGTCTTGAGCAAATACTCAATAGCTAATAGCATATATATCTTATTTAAATTTCTTAATGTCAACGAGCGTTGTATTTAGTTCGAGCACAAAGTTGGCTTGTATCTGCTGTGAGCCTATAGATACCTAAAAATAAATTATACCTAAAATTCGAGCCTAAAAATACCTTATGGCTTTCTAGTACTGGGTAAGGTTCAGAAGGTTTTTTGTCCATGTGAACCGGTATCATGGTGAATGGCCTTTAAAGAAAATCTACCTATGCTAGTTCTATGAAAAAGGAAGGGTTAAAAGAAAGTATATTTTATGGGATGCCATTTACATTTAAGTAGCCCCTTAAATCCCTAACATTCGTACTTATTAACTGTACGGTTTCTTTTCTTCTATATCAAATACAATTTCCTGTATCTCCCGCCGATGATTACCAGTATTGTCGCACCTGAATGCCAAACGTGCTCACAAACCGATAGAATGCATCCGAAAGAGTCTTTTGTCCGGGGACATTCGTACCTGCACGACCCCGGTATCAATAGCCCCGGCGTCTCACACCGATTGTACACACCATCACAACTCAGACCGCTTTCGATTGTCGTTGTGGCGTCGTCAGATAGACACAATTCTTATGGGCTCCAAGTTTGTTCGCGCACTCTAGTTTTGCTTATAGCTACCACATGAACAACAAGCCGTGTACCCTACATCAAACTAATGATGGAAAAGTTAGTGGTGCCCACAAGTATGGAAAGCAGAAAAAATGGGCATAATAATAATTCTGCCCCAGAACACGACATCGGCGAAGGATTCACGATGGCTACCGTCACAGCTGACGAATGTTCGTGGTGTCGGTAGCTTGTTCCGAATTCGCCCTCGTCTAAACTGACGCAGCGATGACAAAGACACGATGTATACCGGGTTGTGTTCGAACGAAATGAAGTGCCAGATTGGACATTCAGCAAACGTCATACAGCGCTACTGGAAAGAAGCCTGTATTTGTTTCAAAGTTCAGCGGTATGCAGCGTTGAATAGGTGGGAATTTGGCATACAGCGCCTTTGTTGTTTCTGTCGTTCGGACCAACTCCCAGATCACGGGCACACTCCCACCATAATCTCGGCACTACCAATACGGGGAGTGACCTTGTCGCTGACGCGTATTTGCAGGTATGCCTCATTAATAAAGTGAATTTGTTGTCGTCGACGACGTATCGACAGACTTTGAATCAGGCACATGCGCACTCCGAGTGGTGATTCGAGCGAAACACGTGCACTTCATGTTCGAATGCGTATCGCCGACATAGCGGTCTTATAACGGTCGCTGATCGACCGGTTTCAATGTATACGATCGTGATTCGTAATGGCTATAGGCAGAATCGTTGCTATACGCCAGTGGAGAGCCAAAAGTCCGGCGAAACGGCAGAGACGGATGGCTTGGCAGCGATCGTTCGTAGGCGACACGACCCTAATGGTAGCTGCATCTTCTTGAGAATAACAACTGAGTGTACATTTCCACGTGAAACTCGCTCGGTGTAGCTACCACATTAACAAGTTCTCGGAAACATGAGGAGAGGACATGCACGCGTCTACTTTTAGATGTTACCTATATTAGTCAAGTATATTGAGTTAGCAGTCATGTACCCAAGCCATTATCTATAGGGATTACATAGTATCGCACTATATGTTGCTAAATCCCAAATCGTTTCACTGTTATTACCCTTTTGTGTTATTAACAGCGTCCAAACCCCTACTGAGTAGGATCTATCAGTGCAACATGCTCATACAACCGCTAAGAAATTTAACTTCATACAAATGTAAGAAGGGAGTTACTGTATATGTATACTTGGTGTGATGACACTACGTTCCTTCGATTTGACAGCGGCAATCCCCAAAAGTGTTATTCTGTTGTTTTTAGAAGTACTACCACTGAATTGATAAATAGAAACAGACCCAGTTATTACGACCATCGAAACACATATGATCCTGGTAAGACATCTATTGATTCTAATGTTCTCATTTTAATAGCCATTAGGCTTGTTAATTAGCGTTCACGGATAAAACCAGCCGTAGCAGGCTCATATTAAGCGATGTCGTTTAGTATAGGTTCAACTTTTAGCTTCCTTCGCCAGTAACTCGTGGAGACGCTGCGGCCAGTATAATTACTACCAATCAATCTTTACAATTGCGTAGTCGATAATTGTGTTTGAGTATATCTACGCCAAGCAAATCGTAGAAAACAAATGGTTTCTTAGCAGCTAACTACTGTAAATCTTATGGTAAGGTTTACATATTGATGAAAACTATATTTCTATTGAAAAACATCCACAAATAGTAACGGTCAGCTATTATTGTGACACCGGAAATGTCTAATCTATTGCTTATGGCGATGCCTTCTCTTCTTAACTTCCAATTACCTTTCAAGCGTCCAAAAGCAGATTCCATCCCCCCATCCGCTCGTATATATCTAACGATATACACAATACATAACGTACATATAACCGCTTCTGGTGCAGGTATAAGAATTTAATAAGATCGCATGTTCGAATACGCAAACACCACAATATATGCTATCCATATGAAAAAAAAAATAGATTCTTTTTTTTTTACACCACTCTCGCGAGATCGCTTGATGATGCGGTTTTTTTTATATCCCCGTAAAAATTCAACGCCCCTAAATGAAATTAAACAAATTGATGAAGATAATATTTTAAAAAAATTGCATGAAAATATCAACATGATATGTAGGTGCAAAAGATTGACGCACTTCCAACAGAAAACTACGCATTTTAATTTTGAAAGTATTATAAATCGATATATTTGATTACCTACTCTCGTTACCATCCGTGGCACAGGAAGAAACTGCTAAAGAGACGACATTTCGATAGAAGATACTTGTCAAATATAAAAAAAAAAAAGCAATCGCCGTGCTAAATGTTATATCTGTTTCTTTTTAAAGCTCATGTATGAGCGAACGGATATCCTAGATAAAAGCTTATTGAGGAACGCCATAAGTACGTGGATTGATTGCGTTCAGGCGGTCAGGGGCTGTACGATGTGATTGAATTTGTAACCATGCACAGACAAATAAATTTTCATCACTTTCCTAACTGCTCTCGCCCCGTACGACCAAGTTCTCAGTTACTTAGGTCCCCATTTGTCTACGCTTTGTCTGGTCTAATTCGTTGATCTTTTACCTATGAAAGCGCATGTTAGCCCATCACGTTTCATAATTTTTTTTGTTCCAATATTAACATCAAAAAAAAAAACACCATTTCTTGTCACCCGTAACAATTTTGAGTAGAAATCTGTCTTTCTAGCTGCGTGTTGTTCGGCAAATTTAGCATTCCCTTTACCATCTTTATCTGCACATTCGTTTATATATTACACATAATATAATTATTTTCAGAAAATGATCAAGTCAAGCTAACATGGAAAAAAAAAAAGAAACGAAAGAAACTTTTTGTTTAGGAAGACGTCCAAACAATCCTGTTGGCCATTTTCGTACCTGTTCGGTGGAGGAGGGTCACTGTCAGTGCTGTCATATCCGCTGTGATGAAGCTGACTGCTTTGTGTTAACGAAGATTCTTGTATGGTATTCGGTCCCCTCGTACTGCAACCTGGTAGCAGATATCACACCAGCCGTCATAGCAATATGATCGACATCTGTGTTAGTCATCATTATTCTGTCCTATTTTCGTATGGCTCCAACCATGTTTCGAATAACAATGAAAGGAAAACGTAAACGTCATTGATTATTTGACGAGAATAAAAAAAACCTGTTGCGTATTGTGAACGATTTTTGCTTTCATAATAGACCTTGCCGTTGAAATCGCATTGTAGAGAGCCCCAGCTCAAGGCAGGCATGACGGAAACCTATATGACATGCTTGCATAAGGCCGCAAATGAATAGGATCAATGCAAAAAAAGAGTAAAGAAGCTCTGTTATCAAAACACCATTAGATGCCATCTAATGCGTGCTTTTACGGGAAGGAGCGTGCTACGGTCTTGATAAATATCGGGTAACTGATTGGCCGATTGGTAACTGGTCATTGTCTCTTGAAATTGAGATAAGTTTTTTTTTTATTTTTTAAGCACTTTTACAAAAATTGTGTTAGCGCCGCATTATTTCATGATGGCATTCTTAGCTAATTGAACACCCTTTTGTGTACAGCGTACCTGTCCCGTCTGTTCGGGTATTCAGTCTACCGCACAGTGATATACCACAAGGTGAGTAAAACAAGATGCCTAGCATTTAAAAATCTGTCTGATTGTTATCAGAAAGGGAACGGCCTAGAGCTTATTGAGATGATAACACGGACACTCTTGGTCTACTAATCTGCTAGAAACCGATTTCAAAAGCAACAAATTATAAACTATGATTCTTGAAATGTTTAAAACTCTCCGTCTCCACAAGATGTCAGGAGACCAACGGGTACAATTCTGAATAGAGTAAAGGCCTCTCTTAGGCCTAGAACGACATAACCGTGTATGCAGTTTCTCTACATGAAAGCATTATCTGTAGAGCAGCGATCTATGGTTAACAATAAACGTGTCCAGTGGAGCTATTAAAAAAAAATGCTTTAATTTAAGCAGTACTTTAGTACATGAAATCCGTTCAAGGATATTTTTATATGTCCTTGAATGGGTTTCATTTGAACGGTTTTTTTGACCTGTTAGTAATAGTGCTATTTATCAATTTTTTGTCTTTATCGCAATAGCAAATCATCATTTGCTATTGCGATAGTATCTAAACGTTAGCATTATTTTACTAATTTATCATTATCCTTTACAAAAACAAAAAAAAAAACAACGCGGTAGTATAAGTCTTCAGCTATATATGTCCATGCTGTAATCGCCATGCTTAAACTTGAATATCTACTTTGATAATAATGTTACTAAATAATAAATCAGATTTCATTGAGAGTTAGTTCACTTACGTTTCTTAACCTTATTATATGTATTAACACGTGCTTGTCCACTCACCCTGTTCGATATCGTTGCCATTATTTCCTCCTCTAGATCTCCTATCAAGACGACCTCTGCCCCTTGGTTCTTCACCGTCGATCGATGGCTCCGTCGACATTTCACCGTCTTCGTCGACGTTACTTAGTTTCAAATACGGCGTGTCACGCAGCTCTCGCTGAAAAACAGTCAGATAATTATAACAATAATACTACGAGCTGGTGCCGCAGTGACTTGGACGCTCTCAATAACCTACTGGGCATACTTGTTGAATTAACTATAATTTCATTACAAGAAAGATATCTATTTTTCTGAAACGAAACTCGTTTCTTGCTCTCGTCCAACTCGGTATGCTTATCGGGTGTGTATTGCAGTCGTTAAAAAATAGTATAGCAGATTTCGTGAAGACTTCTTTCCTAGAAAGTTATCTACCGCTTGGACGTCCTGAGAAGTTTCAAGATAAAAAATTTCAGGCTTTGTCGGCCAAATGTTTCGCTTGATCTCAGCAGGAGCTTGCCGATCAGTTGTAAGTAGCCTAACAAGTAGTTTCGAGTCGCCTCCACTCTACGGCAAAGATAGAGAGGGCAACGTTGTAAGTTCTTTAAGAACTGAATAAAAAGGCATATATTACAGTACTGTGCTCGACTATTAAGTCGACCCAAAGTACTATGGCCTGCAGCGAATTTTTACTGGCGGTGAGATGTGGCTTTTTCACTCCCATCCAAAGAACAAGGTGTCATGGATTTACGGTGGACAAGCAAAATACTTACGGGAGAAAGGTTTCTCCCCGTGTCTGTAAATAAGAGAAGCGTCCTCCATGTAGAATCCGTTCGCCGAAAAATGGTTTCAAGAAATTAAGGAAATAGAAAAATAAGCTTCTGACTATAGTGATCCGAAGAGCCTACTTTTTTGCCGCAAGCAAATTCGCTAGTTATAAGTGGCAGCTTTGCGGAAGTCACTTGAGACCAACGAATACTTTGTGCTAGTATCCCTAAATTACATATACATATATACATATATGTATAATGAAAAAGAAGGACACCACAAGAGGCTCGCACTACCCGCGAAAACGAAGCGATATTGTATGTGCATAAAAGATTTCTTCCATGAGGGTTAAGCAATATCAACACCAGCTTATCCTTGGCTTTCGTGATCTTTAATACCCTAGCGTAATCCGTATCTAAATTCATGGAGGAGAGTAAGCTACGCATCTCATTACAGTATACAAATGAAGCTTGGCCTCTACCATGCAACGAGTTTTTTTGCTCATTAAGAGATTGCAATCATCACAAAGAAAGACTTAATGGTTCATTCACAGGTGAAATGTATTCCTTGCATATTTACAATAGTCTTTACGTCTTTTACTGGCCAACTGTAACGCGTACATAAAGAATAGGTTCGTTAAATTCTTTGACATTACGTCTCTGTGAAGATTTTTCTTCTACGAGGGATCTAGCTCGCAAAGCAGCTCTATGCTAACGCACCCAGTCCATCTTAACTATGTCACCCATTTTCCCGATAAAATCAAAACCGTCTACATACGGCAATTTATATCAGCAAGTAAAATCATAATTTGCTTCATAGATATATAACTAAAGTCGCAGCTTAGTAGTGTCATTTCTTGATCTTTGAATCGCTATAAACCAATGTAAAGGGGGTTAGTCATCAATCATCATACCACTCAGTTTAGCTCGTGCAAATGCATATTGTGGCAAAGCCCCACGGATAAAGCAGGTGACATCTGTCTCGGCGTAGCAAAGCAAATTGGAAGATAATTCCCAGCCGGCCCATACAAAGTCGGCTCAGCTCATGTGCACAATATAATCCTATACTTCACACTCGCTCGTGCAAAAAAGGGACAAGTAGATCTGGGTCAGCAGTAGTTTCTGGATGCCACGGAATTGGGAAAAAGAAAGGCAATCCAAGCACAATATATGACGAATCTTTCGTTAGCAGAAATTAGGTACGCATATAACAAGAATCACTCTTTCTACTTCCGCTATATACAGAGGAATTTTTTTTTTTATAGATTTTTGGATCCGTCCAGTTCTAGACGGCTAGCGTCTCATTACAGGCTTGCTACGTGGATTAAATGTTCCGAAGTAGCACCGTGGCTTGTCTGATGCCGCAAGACCTGCGACTCCAATAACGCGACCGGCGATTCCATGGTGTAAACACATCTAAATAGAAGGCATGTAGGGAAGGTACATTAGCCTTTGCATGAGGCACCGCATTTTCGAGGGCCCCAACAATCTTTCTCAGTTACTATAGATTTAGCCTTTGGTGATTTAGGAAAGAGGGGATACTTGCAAATAGTCGATATTGCTTCTGGGATTGTGTGTCCCTCAGTTAAATTCAGTTTTAAGACATTTATCTATTTCAATCCTATTGACTGATTCTTCGACTGTAAATCAAGATAGTAATTAAGCCCGTTCTAGTGTAACTGTCTTTCTCAAGAAAGAAAAAACTATTTTTTACATAAAGCCAGTTACTTGACACAACATCACTGCGTTTAATACATATATTAATATGTATATAAATCAAACAGGCTCACGACTTCAATGAAACACGAAACGATACATACGTGCTTCATTTAGGCCAATGCGTATTAGATGTGCCGCTTGGGAGTTGAAAGTAGACCGAAGAAATGGCCGTTTACAACTATGCTTTGAAATGTCGCTATCTTGCTGGCAGGCAAGTACTGTATTCAACACTGTTAAAGTTGAACTTACAGCAGAAATGAAGAAATGCGATGTAAACAGATGGCTTCTATTACAGGGTTATGAATTCAAGAGGGTCAGCATTTGGCTACAGCCGTGTGTATAGCTCCCTGCTCTGCTAACACGATTCAGCTCGGAGTAGAAAACGCTCTTCAACTCAAATTCAAGCGGATTTGGAACCGTTGACTTGTGTCGGCTTACAAAGCTTCGGTCCAGAGTTATGTCACCGCAGATCTTCATATCTGCGAGCATGAAATGTATACAGGATTTTGACGAATCGTGAAATTTGTACGTGTAAGCAAGTTATCAATCACGGTCTTAGTTGTGAGCGAATCTAGCTTGCCTATTTTAAAATTTCGCGCACGATCGCAAGAGATATCTATTCGTAGAACATTCTTTCTAAGAAAGATGTCTCGGAAAATAGTATGTACGGCGGTAAGGTTTGATGCATGAAAGTAGATAGTCGTTACGGAGCCTCGAGCTCGCTCTGGCTTAACAAGTTACATTTCTTGGAGTACAAGACCTTTTTAGATCTTCGAATGGCAGCACTTTCAATTAGTCATCTAGAATTACTACGGACCAATTCATTGAGAACTATATTCTTGTTTGAGTACAATTCAAAGGGCAAAGTAAAATTTCCCATTAGAACAACGATCGCTGAAATGAGTTTCCTGAAACTGTTTTGGATAAGGTTTAAGGACACCTAATCCAAACATGACTGGCTTTTGGCTGGCGTGCACCAAAGATAAATCAGCTTGCGTTGTCAGTATTAGTTCACTGATTGCACCTGAAGGATTACAATATGTGGTATGAGACAGATCAGTTTTATAAAGAAGGACTGATTTGAATGTAGCTAAACAACAGCACCATTGTCTTGATTCTGAATAAGTGACTTTGAGGGCTTGCTTACACAGTAGTAGTAGTAGTAGTAACAAAAGGCGTCAAGAATAACATTTTCAGTGCAAAAACCTTTGGCTACGGCGACCTTTCCCAGGTTCTAGAGAGACGTCAATAAATTAGAAAATCAAGCAGGATTCGTTTGCTTGTAGCACTAATAATATAGCCAGGGAGCTATCTATTTCATAATACAATAGAGAGTATGTTAGATTAAAATTTCTAAATAGAAAGAATTTCGCACTTTAACTCGCTTGATTACTATAATAAAATTTAACTTGAGCAACGCAATCTTTTTTGTTAGAGGTCGACCGCTATTTTAAGTTTGCCCATTTGATTGCGATGCAGTTTACTAAATAATTTTCAAACGGATTAGGTTAAGGTAAAGTGACTTACAACGAAGTTCCGGACAACTTCAACCACTAAGTTATGCTCTACAGGCTGTTCCGAAGCAGTTGCAGCATACGATTGACCCGTCGCTTCCTTTTCAGGATCTTGCTTGAGATTCATATCTGTGTCTATTGAAATTTCGGCTCGTGCACTAACTGGCTGCGGATAGGTACCGCTTAGGAAAAGCTTCGAAGTTTGGTGACTGGCGGGGTGCTCTATACCGGACAAAATAAGTTTGGTTCAAGTTCCCGTTTGGAAACAGATGACGAAGCATCGTTTTGGCTAGCTGTCGACTTGTCGTCGCAAAATATCACACTTTTCGTCGTCGTCGTCGTTGTCATCGTCGTATTGCTTCATGCACACTACCATATGCACAAACGACACACATGAATCAATCGGTTCTTCCAATTTCTGCTTTACATAATGTATCCCGTATACGATATATACCGGTTTGTTTACGGGCATATAACAGCTGCGCTTCTTAACTAGAATGAGCCAAAGTTAAGTCAGCTTGCACGCACGACGACTAACCCAACTGGCAAGTTCTTCGTTGTTATAAATTCAACTTCGAAAATCCAACTATATGACCACACAGTCCGTCATCGATATATAGCTACCGCTATATAGGACATTTTTTACTGTCAAAATTCGCATGACTGCATCCGTTTCGTGATAGCATGACTGTGTTAATTCGTATGCAGATAGTCTATGCAGATAGCACACAACGAGCAGTCTGTCCTAGCACTGCCTGGTACGGAGCCTTTTCTATTGGCGATCGTAGTTTCAGTAAATCGACACGCTAGATGTGCGAGCTAGCGATTATTGGAAACTTAGTTTGTAGTCGGCCACCTTCTAATCCCTGTTAATTCCACTGTCCAACTGATGATGGCCATATATAGTAAACAAACTTTTTTCTACTACAGGTCCCTCGTAGAAGTACAAAGAACGCGAGAACTATACTGGATAAGCTTATTAGACTGAGTGATAGACACTCGTCGTTTGTGACGTCTGCCCCTCGCCATAGCGAATAGGCGTTATGCGGTATTCTTCAACGCTCCGGCAAAATTCAAGGCACGACTCAGTAGCGCGTTGAACTCGAAAAGACAGGTAGGTAAGCTCTTTAACCGTAAGTGGGCCTACTTGAGAGCTCTTTTTGAGCAGATCTCCTATATTATACATTGGTGTTTTGTCTTTTTTTATCTATGTGCGATAGCGTAGATTTAGCTGCGCACATAGGAAAGCAGGAATCGATTCATGTGTGAGTCTCACTTGAAAGTCATTGTTCCTTCAATGCAATCCATGGACACCAGTTATTCTTCGTTTAATTGTCGATCCCAAGGAAAGGTTTTCACTAAAGTATATAACGTTTGCTGTTTCCTGAAAATACCACCAAATTGGACCTATACATAATAAGAGGAACAGGACGAGTCGTAATGTGGCGTTAATACAATATTCTGACTAGCCTAATTTGCTCAACTGGCCAATCATTGAAAACACTTCTATCGGAATTCTAAATACTATACATTGACAGTGTATCATGAAAGGATCAAGTCAATTTTATGAGGTACCAGGACGAGCGTTACTGCTGTTTTTTTTATTCGTCTTGTCCTAAACTAGATCTGAATTGTGTATCCCACAATTCGTGGGGATAAGTAATTTTTTTTGCAGTTTGTATTAAGGTAGATAGATAAACAAGATTTTTATACCTCTAATACGAACTATCTGTTTGTCCGACTGAAGACTGGATACTTTGCTCGCTAGTACAATATCATCTTGTGCTATGGAAGGGAGCGAGTACTAGATTTTAACAGCTACTTGCCTATGTACTGAGATGCATCGTTCCTTTTTATGATTATGACTTTCAGTAAATTTGGAAAATCTGTTCGACAATCGTTAAGATATATATTGAAATGTTATTTCGAAGTAGGCCGAATTTAAAAGTTCGATTTTGTATTTGTCCTATAAAAAGGTAAATTTAAGTTTCTTGCCTAAATTGCCGAGAAGAGTTGACACGTTAATTTGAAAAGGGAAACGAACTATTATAGGATTTCGGGGTCAAAATAAATTTTAATCGGCCATTTGCAACAGATGTAACCGAATTAGGGGCCAAATAAGATCTGGTCTCGGACTAGCGCCCAAGTGAACCCGAAAATATTGTATACATGTAATGAAAACGTATCTAATTTTATATGGAACATTTTTAATTCACGTCAATTCTCTGTTTGCGCTGCCGAAATTAGGGAAAAGAATTATCGCAGTGGGACAACGGGATGAATATAATAAGATAACTTCAATGGAGCTATAGATTAAGCGGAACGTAACAGGGTAATAGGATAACCCCACAAAAATAACGGGGTTACTGAAAAGGCTTTGTTCACTTCAACCGAACACCTGTAATGGCGTAGTGGAATTGTACGTTACGGAGTCAAAATAATTGCAAGTGAAAGCATAGGAAAGGGATAGGTCTGACATCGGGTGAAATCGAACGAGATATCAATAACATTTGCTAAGATTGGAACAGACTGATGAAGTAACTGGAAAAAAATTACAAACTTGTTGAAACAGGATAACTTTAACTATTGGGACGCAGTTTACGCTAAATTGGCTTGGGCATTAACAAACGACGTTAGTTGATTCAATGATGAGGTGGGTATGAATAGAAGCCAGCCGGTCCACTTAGTTAAGTATAAAGAAATATATGTGATAGTGAACCCTGTCTTATTAATTATAGCCGTCAGCCCAATAAATCGAACAGCGGTTCATTCATAGCTAGTAACAACTTGGTCGCAGTAAACAGATTTGGCCAAGTTAATTCTATCGTTAACCTGTGCTTTTCGTCGATATTTTCAGGGCTCTATTTTGGGCCAACTTAAAGCAAGTTCTATCGGAACAGCCATTCGGTAAGTTTAACAAACTGTATACTCTGCCTCCGTGCCGAATTGATCCGCAACTTATTTTACGTACTGGAACAGCTGTAAACCTCGCCCGGCGAGCGCCGTTCCGAAGGTTTGCTTCAAAGGCTTGCTTTGTGCCTAGGTTTCCTCTACTCTCCGCAGAGATAAGGTTCGTCCTAGTCTGATTTCTTCCTGTTTCAAAAAAGCTTTGTCTGTATATTCCCACTGATGTGATTAGATTTGTTTCATTATTTATCAGTAGATAATCAAAACCGAATATTTAAGATGACGTAGCCCCATGCAAGTTCTTAATAATTAACAACAGCTGTATTTAAAATAATGCATTGTCAAAATGAACTAAATAAATGTTGGTGCATTTTTAAACGCTTATTATACACTTTAAGACAATTATCAACATTAAATGATTGCAGCTAACATAATTGTAATTTATAAAAAAATTAATAAACATTGTTCACCCCACACACCAAACATCTGGTGCCTCGGACGGCTCCGCGGGTTTGAGCTTTGGGGTGAGGCAATGTCCCCAATGTGAGGCAATGTGTATTCAGTTCATGAATTTAATGCCTCTAGTAAATGAACTACAAAGTACGTACCGTATCTAATCCTATACAGATAAAAATTTCCTAAATATACGTTACGTTACCAGCTAAGTTTCAGCGATTTCCCTTTTATACACCGGACTTGTTTCATCGTACTTGCCAAATATTTGACTAACGTCTACTTCGTATGCTCATTCAAATACACTCATAGTTGCTAATAATTTAAACTTGGGAAGTTGACAACTTATTCTGGTACCGTGGGCATGAAAATAAGGGATAGATTTCACTGTACTGCATTTTTATTCTTAGAATAGGGTACGCATGAAGTTAGTTTTGGACGTAGCTTCCTCAAATACATTTTATCTAATATACTATGTACCATGCGAAGTTATTGTAAGATCATTTATGGTAAATCTAATGCTCCAAAAGATTACAGCATTAGCCGTGCGTGCACGTATACTTTGGCTCTAGTTTGTTTTGAGAGATAGATGTCGTACACGAAGACCATTTCATTTCTAGAAGGAGAACCGCGATACCGTATTTAGGGATTCTCCAGCAGGGACGACTTGTTTCAAATTCCGCTATTTTCTGTTAGACTGCCTACGCCCTAGCATATTCACCAAGCAACTAACGAACCCGTGCTTGCCGAAAACAGGGAACACAATCAAGTTGTCGAATACAAACAATCAACCGAACGAACTCGGAGAAGTTTTTCAGGCCATTAGTCAGTAGGACTAATCTAACTGAGGAGATTCTGAAACGTTCATCTGTTGTTGGTTTCCAGTTAGTTGTCGACGATTCACCTGATTTCACAGATCACTAAGATGTTTGTAGGACATCACAAAAGTGGCCTTAGAGTGGTAAGATACGTGTGCTTCTTTTAGAAAATGACACTTACACATAACGTATCTGCTTCAACTAGAAACTTCTATGCTTATGGATTAAACAGCCTAATATTAAGACATAGGCTTTCAGTTAAGTAGCTGTCTGTAGCATAGTCTTCGTCCGACACCCGTTAAATTAATCTGAGTTTGAGCTTCATGGAGCATCGGGACAACGCCTAAACATTACCGGAAGCTTTCAGTAAGAGGTTACCCCGTCAATCTGCGTAACCATCTAATTAGGTAAATACTGTAGAACTTCTAGTTAGAAAGAAAGCTGTAGAGCGTTCACTATTATAAATGAGTGAATATGATGGCTGCATGATGCCTTCTTATTCGTGCCAATCGTAGTGATGATAAAGAATCGAATGTGAAGAAGACAAAAGTCCTTAGAATAAACTTTTACGAAAATTTACTCTCTGTGAAATCGCTTGCCTATGCTGTTTCGGCTGTAATATATGAAGCTTATATTGGCACGGCATCGTATAAGCTTGGCGATCTTCCACCCGATAGTGGGTTATCATCTTGGCATATATGCTACATGTACAAATTGGATCAAACGACTACGACTCCATTATAAACCTTAAAGCGCGTTTAATAAATTTTATTAACAGAACGTAGACTTTATCAATGTAAAACTATGTAGCAATAGTCCAGTTGCAGGTAGAATGCACGTATAAAATTATTTTACCGGGCCTCCAAACAGTTTCGTCATGCCTTCAGTGTGTCCTTGGTGTCAGCTATAGTGAAAGTATAGGAAGACAAACAAAACATTACCTTTGTACGGCATCTATATTTAGTTAATAAAATGGCCAGCTGTGAGTGACGAACAAAAATGTCCAAACACAATATCAGTAAATATCCTTTGCCGAAACACACCTTACTAACGCCTCTCGTAAAAATTATTATAAATGTTATTTTTTTCGACATCGTTTCATCCTAAAAATAACATGTAGCATTATTTAGTTACTACATATCAGTGTAGAATTCATATCTGTACCAAGTAATTTAGCTATTTCTAGTGCTGATTTTGGAGAACGCAAGCTTACGAGGCGTTATGTTCAGTAAACTATCGGTCGGGTAAACAGTCGCCATAATAAGCGTCTCAAGGTATGTCCACAAATAACCTATTCCAACGGCCACAATTTTCGATGACGAATCGAAACTTTTACCCCCCAAAATAAAGGCAGTACTTCAAGTATTCTTATAGACAGATTCAAGCCACTATTGATTCTACCAAAAAATCTATCACTCTACACCTAATATATGATGGTGAATGGAAGCAGAATTGATCGTTAGTCATTGACATACCGTAACCTGGGCCTGCCTTCGACAGATTTTTGCACTTTGTCTTCCCATTGATGTCACATGCGTTGTATACAATTTCCCGTAGCACACAAACATACACACACACGTATAGACTGGGCTGTAATAACATACGCAAAATACGAGCACAAAAAACTGAAGCGAGAAACATTGATTTTGCACTGTTGCCCTAAAATGAACTAGGCTATTTTTGCAGGTTTTTCAAAAAAAAGCTCTAGAAAAAAAAAAGAAAGAAAAATCACACGTGTATATCTACCATTGTATATTTAATGCTGACTATCACAATCACAATTGTGTACTTTTAATGTATATATATATATATATATATAT
>NW_019214189.1:0-24428 GCF_002532875.2 Varroa jacobsoni | reverse complement strand
GTGTATATATATATATATATATATATATCTACATTTAGTATTTACTACAAAGTACGAGCATGTACAAAATCGTATTTAGCTAACATATGCTGTGCAAGTTCGAAAACTGGGGTTCTATAGTTGAAATTTTAAAATGGTTTTCTATTCTCATCATATTGTTCCTGAGTAATGACAGACACTTTATCGTTTTATCAACAAGGAAGCATTCAGCTTACAAGCGGCAGCCATTAGCAGATGCAGACGCATGCAGTAGGGCAGCACTGCGACATGGGGCAGGTGGGCCGCCTCTTGTTGTACTCACCCTATGTATATTCTGAATGCTAAATGGATGACATTTCGGCATTTGTCGCAGCTGATCGTCGGGGTCTGGCTGACGTCGAGGAAAACTTCGCTCTAAAAGGTTAGAGCCACAATGTTGCTTTTGCTTTACTATATGTTTTGCCGATTGTTAGCCTTGCAAGCGCTTCGATAAAATTAGTGTAACACATCACTGAGCACTACTTTATTCGCAGCTGGGGTGTGTTGATCCGGTTTGTTAGCTGCAGTATTGTATTTACTGCGTGGATAGGCTTTTGGATGACGTTGTTGCTATGGATGGCCTTACCTTTAGCAGGTTATTATGAAAGAACATTTTCCATCACGATTCCCCAGGCAGGAATGGAGCTTCTTTCCATTTGCTGGTGCTGGCAACGCAGCTCTTGGCATGTTTCCCCACTGCGAGCGCAGGGGGCACCCAGAAGACGTGGATAGATCAAAGAAGTAACCTGAGATCGAGATAGACGTCAGCTTCGCAGATTATGCCACGGTTTCCCGTTGTAGACAAGTTCGTTATAGAGTAGAAGGTGGCTGACCTGCTTATGGTATTTACCGATATTTTGACGTCCTCGGACTAGTTTTGTCCTTCTATAAGCTTGTACATATCCCCTATGCTGGTCTGTTAATCGCTTCAGATGTTTCGTTTAAATTTAGATCGTGTGTTTAAAATGACGCCATCTCTACCTTGTTATATTTTTATCTCGCCACTCGATATATCTGTACAAAAACGACATATGTAGCATTTATTACGTGTATAATATATTGTAGACCGATATGCTAAAGCACCTAGTTGCCGCTGTATATCCTGAACGAGTTACTTCTCGTACCTGCTGATTAGCTGTCTCCGTGCAGTGTTCGATTTTACGTCCTAATTATCTGATCGACGATTTTATTTGTCCACAAAGATCACCTATTTTGAGGCATGCATGGGAACGGTAGGTGACGAGTTCGGTCCATTCTGCTCCACACTGTGTGTGTTCAAGGTTCATCTATTTTACGCGTACAAAAATTTCACATGAGTTAAGACAGTCAGAGCGCTTGTGCCGTTATACTGCTGCTTGGGCGTAGTGCTCCGCCCCACGCAGTTGCCACTTATTGCAATCAAAAGTGTTATTATCGCCTGAAAACGCCGCGTACGGTTAGAAGTTAGCTCGGTCGCCATGATGACAGTAGGATGGTCGAGAAGGAATCACGAAGAATTATAACACGTTTTCTGTCTCTCTACCTTTGCCCCCCTGCCCGCCGCCCCATCACTTTCGATGCATTTCTCTCTCTCTCTCTCTCTCCCTCCCTCCCTCCCTCCCTCCCTCCCTCCCTCCCTCCCTCCTGTCTATCTAAACTCTCCCGTTTTGAGATGCGTGCAACCGACATACCACAAGATTGCCTGTCTGCTTCGCGATAGAGCAGTAGACGCCATCAAGCAACACGTGATCAATAGGCTCCACTATCCTTTTAGACTTTCTCGTACGTGTTAGGAATTAATGGTTTGGTTGTAACAGATAGATTCTAAGAAGTAGACAAATGAAATAAATATCTGCATCTATGTTTCCATGTTACTTCAATTTATTTTTCACTTTGTTGTTTGTCGGCCAAGTACCATAACACACTCAGGCGGATCTGCACCTCTCACGCTCTAACCCGCATTAAGCTGCTGTAAGAAATAATTTTTTGTCCGTTTTCGTGACGGACATGGCCTATTTGCACTTCTTCGTCCCTGTGGTTTGGACTGGTTGTGTTTTTTTTTGTTTTTTTAGCGAGTTAGTACAATATGTTTCTTGCCGGTTCACATCGGACCGATATAACTGTTACAAAATATCATAGAAAAAAGTTCCTCTAGATTTATTCTCACTTTTTTGTTTATCATCAGCAACGTCCTACCTCAAGTAGAGGTAAGTCGAAGATAACAGGGATATCACTTGCTCGTCTACTAACCTTCTTTATTACGATGATCCCTGTTCTCGGGCTATGTATTAAGAATTGATGTTTTTTCCATTATTTCCGTCTTAATTCGGCAACGAGTAATAAAACGTTCTCTAAATTTATCTACCTTTTTTGGTATCGCTTTGCCATGGTAACATGTGTTGCTGTGCGATCATCATCACCGCCGTCTTCCTTTGTTTTTATTCAATATGATAGCAGGCAAGTGATAAGCCCAGCCCTTATCAGTCAGGGGTGTACAGAATAATTACAGTATAAAGCACAACAATACAAATGTACAGTGCAGTTGCAAATAAAGAATACAGTATATAATAAATGAATAACAATAGTAGAACATGTAAAATATATGCATATTAAGTTGACGCCTATTGACTGGACGCTCTTTGAAGACGCCACGCGTGTACGCCGCTTCGTAAGAATACGTACGTACGCTTCGAAAGAATAGGGTGACGAGAGACGAGCTGATGCAGGTTGATTAAAATGGATGGATTGAGCCGTCCCTGCGAGACGATCCTATATAGCATATTTAAACGCACAGAATTGTAATGATCCATATGGTATCGGTTGTATTCAGGGCTGTTTATCGTTTGGAATTTACTTGCAAGAGATAACATATGATACATTGCGTATAGTCATCAAACGCTTCGGCTCTTGGACGGCCACTGCCCTGAGAACAATAGCTGAATCTCTATTCAAGTGTTTCTCGTCGATCCGGCTAGCCTAAACCTCGTATAAGAGATACTGCTTGAGGTAGGTGGGCAGTTCATTAAGTTGTGCAATTTTCTGGATCACTTTGTGGGCGTTCTTACTCAGCAGATGCCGTACCCGAACCCGGCATTGCTGTTTGAGCGTCTGGGGCGTAGTGGCTTTTTCAAGAAGAGCGTCGCGAACGTTCGGCGTTAAGACGGCGGATCTCCGAACGACGTTCGGGCTCCAATTGTGGTCGCAGCACTCAAGCACTAAATCGATAATTTCAGGGTACTCCTGAACATTTTGGATCGTCTTCAGGATGCCGAGATTATCCTGCGTCTGAATTTGCAAACAAAAGAGATTTAGCTGTACGCTATAGCGTGGCGCGTACTATAGTATTTTGGACGATCTAGTAAACACATTTAATATAATAAGAAATGATAACAGTAAAAAGTAAAATTCTGTTCTTGTAAACTATTTTTAATGAGAGTTACTTGTTTCCGGCCGGCCCACTACACCAAACCAAAAAGAAAAATCGCCTTAGGAAACGTGGCATAGGTTCGTTTTGTTGAATAATAATACTGGTGATATTTTGCTCATTAGTACAGGTTAGCACAAGTACACGTAGACGCCGCTTAAAAGACGAACACGAGTAGAACGAATGCTCTCTTATCACGCTGATTCGTTGTCACGTTTCAACGGTCTTTTCCACAAAATTTCCCATTTTTGCCATCGACATGTGTATCAATGTTAAGCTCACATGCGACGTACTTAAGAGTGTCTTTCATATGCTGATGTTACATTTCTTACATAGGAAAGACAAACATGCCGGTAACTTCGACAAATCATGGTGGAACAGATATGTTAATTAATGAAGGAAAAACAAATATTGAGAAGTGAACACAGGCTGCCGATATAGCGCAGGCAATGGCATACGCATCCTCCACGAAGCAGCCGCTGCAAATGATGCAGCCCATCTACGCTCCGTTTAGATCCGAAAATCCCCCTACTTGGTCCAGGCAACAGGTTAGAAACGTCATAGTTTCAACATTGGCTATTACTTAAACAAACGCTTAATTGTTTCATTAATGAAGCAGACAGATCAAAGGAGGCATTGATGAATGGTGAAACAGCACGATTACATATAGTCGAGGACATATTGTAGAAGTAATTTGATTTTTTCTATGAGTACTGGTGCGTGTCCAGTCATTCTAGAGGGTATATTGTATATGGTGCAAGAGGCTGTGTTATATGTACCTTTTGTTTGAAAGGAAGCAATGTAGAACGCATTAATTGGATTAGATCTAGGCGCAGGACGTGTCGAGAGAACCGCACAATTAACAGTGACCCCAAAGATGAGTAAGCTACTAATCGCTCAATTCTATATAGCGCACGCCTGTGCTTTGGATTGGTTTTAATTGTTCGGTACGATTGTCCAACGGAAACGGAAAGGCAGACTGCCAAAAATCTAGCTGGCAGCAAAAACCCGGGCATGATTTGTCGAAATTGTGGCCTAAAGATACTAGGCTCACTAGATGCTAGAGTGCACTCAAGGCACATCTAAAGTGCTCGAATCGCGCCCTACAGGACGTCAATAATCCTGGCAAGCTAATTGAATTAACCTGCACTTAGACGAACGCTGAGCGCAGCAGAGATCCGTTAACTAGCAATACAATAGTGCTTCCCGTAATTGCACCAGCGAAGAAGTACGCGACCGATTACGCAGTGCCATCTACCGCTCAGGGATACCGGAAGGTCATCAAGCTGATTAGATAACTTTATAAGTTAGCGACAGGCGATCCGTCGCAGTCAACTCTTTTGCTATTAGGATATGTTCATCCATTCAAGAAAATCTATATATATATATATATATATATATATATATATATATATATATATATATATGTATAAATAAATTTCTACACAGGGAAAGTCAGCTGGCCGCTGTTTGCGAAAAAGTACCAAACGCCCTCCCAGTGATCAGAGCCCATTCAACGATCTGAAGCGAATCAGCTATGAAACTCATTAACAAGCCACCTAGTCGATCGGGCGAAAGCGATATTTGTTTTTAATTTCTAAGGTTTTTATTTGAAGTATTTAGATTTGGAAAACTATCGTATGTTCCATAACTTACACTTCAAGGCGGAACTATATGCTGATTCTATTGCTTATCTTATAATACGATTTTGTTATCATTTGAAACAAATCAGCTTTCACAGTCGATCCGAAAGACTTTTGTGGGGTTAATGTTCTAACAAACTCTGTGTTTGTTTGTGTGATTATTACCTGAAGCGTCATTACAATTTTGGCGCCATATTTAAGCAGGATCCGGATAATATCCTCTCTGGGAACATGCCCACGAAAACTGTCCGTCGAAAGGAAGTATTCGCCAATAGGTGGCTTCAGGAAAGGCTTATCGTCGTCGGTGTATGTGATGAAATTAGGATCGGCACCATGGTCCAGTAATAACTGGACGATTTCCTTCGAATTCTCGGCGTGTTCCGATAGCGCGATGTGCAAAGGTGAGCCGACGATCGGCGAGCCCGTGTTGATTTCCGCGCCCCAATCAAGGAGAAGGCGGATTAGCTCGATGTTCGCCCTATATCGCGCCATAAAAGCACAAGCAATTTACATGTATAGTCCGAAAGCAGCGCTCGTGCGGTCTACGTCGGATCTAAAGATCCCCGTTGTTCTCGAAAGTGGCCAGACATAGAGAAAAAGCTCTGTTACAATGAAACGTTAGAGGCAGATGCTTCATTATTTCTGAGGAAACGTATTTGCCTAAATGGAGCCAATTTGAGGTCGTAGCGATTAGGTATGATCTCCAAATCTAGCCTACCAGACATCTAGTAAAAATCAATTAGTGCCGAGGAAAAATACATACAGTAAATCTAGGTGGTATCGGTTAAGCTTACCTAAGAACGGCGAAATCCAGTGGGCTGGGATATCTGTATGATGGGCTCATGTTTACACGAGTACCCTTCGACAGAATAAGCTTTACGGTGTCCATATTTGACGACAAAACGGCGTAATGCAACACTGATCGATAATCATGTCTCTCGCCGGCCATTGCGTTTACGTCTGCTCCAAATTTTATAAGTAACTCTACAGCGTCGTAACCTAATTATAGAAAAATATACAATATAGTATAATATAATTATAAAAAACGTTCAGTCTTTTCTAGACTACCTACATCTGATGCCCTGTTTTTATCTTCTTAATTAATATTAGTTTACAATATTTATTTTAAAATATAATATAAAAAATATTACTAATTATATTTGTTTAAGTAATAATCCGAAACGATAATCGTTGACTGCGTTCGACTGACAATACTATAATTAGTATTATGTTTCATCATCTAACCTTTAATTCGAGTATAATTGAAAAAATAATTTCCTATAGATAATCACACTTCATTAATTTCATTTGCAACAATGTTTGGCATAAAAAAAGGGCAGAAAATACCATTTCATCTCAAGGCAGAGTTCAATCCGCCATTGTAAGGAAATAAGCATATTTTTCCATCGGGACCAAAAATAATTCTATCGTTTATTGATCCTAAGGAAAACTATTCCATTGGGTTGTTGTCACCATTTTGTCGATAAACGTATCTATCTCGCTTTGATTAGGTAAAAAAATTTGACAAATTGACGCCACGGTAATTTTAGATGCTCATATAAGTGGAGGGATGCAGCTGGAACGGCGGGACATTACCCTAAACTACGTTCACACCTGTATGAAGCTTATGGTGTCTGTTCGATGTTCTAATGTAAGTGTTATTTAGTACAATTTCTGGTTTGCTGATTACGGCTAAAGTTTACCGTCTATAGCTGAAGAAGATTGTAACAAAAATTTCAGATCAAGCATCCAAGATTAGTAAACAGATGTAGACTGTTTCTATTGCATGACGCCACTCAACTTGCTAGCTGCAAAAATGACGATGGCAACGCAAGAGTTGCAGTTAGAGGGTCTCTGTTATCCACCATATACCCCAGATGTTTCTTCCAACTACAATTTATAGGCAAGTTACTAAAATCACAACCTGCAGTTAGAGGGTCTCTGTTATCCACCATATACCCCAGATGTTTCTTCCAACTACAATTTATAGGCAAGTTACTAAAATCCCAACCTGCAGTTAGAGGGTCTGTTATCCACCATATACCCCAGATGTTTCCTCCAACTACAATTTACAGGAATTGTAGTTGGAAGAAACATCTGGGGTATCCCAGACGTTTCTTCCAACTACAATTTACAGGCAAGTTACTAAAATCCCAACATGATACTAAAATTGCTTTTCGATACTCCAAGATGTTCGTATGTCAGACTTCTGGTAAATAAGTTGCTATCTAAAACGGTAAAAGGTCATTGATAATAGTGGTGCATATTTTGATTAAATATAGAAGAACTAAACGTATGAGACGTGTTCAAAAGTTAGACTTCACTGTACTGCACTTCATACCGAATGACCCATTCATTTTTGTGGGGTTTTCCCCTATCTAACAACTGGCTTCAACCCACTTGCCTTGAGGGTGTCTGCAAGCTTTCATCAAGGGCGTCAGTCCTGTTCGGTCCTTGGAATTTGGATCAGCTCCATATCGGAGCAGTAACTCCATATACGAGAGCGCCAGAGGTGAGATAAGGTTGATCTCTGCACCGACGAAGTATCTGTGTGTGGCCAGCAAAATGAAAGCTGTTGAAAATATAAAACTAATTGCAGCGACGCTAGTGAAATCGATTGGAAAAAATGCAAAACGAAACAATTTAAGATCATTTAAATAACAGAAAGCACAAGGAAGGATACTGCCAGCCGCGCAATTTTTGTGCGGGAAAAATTTCGAAAGACTTCATATGTGGCGGGACAGGATGCAGTTCAAGCTAGTGGGAATATGTCTGAATAAAAAACATGTTCTGGGATCGAATGCATGGCAATAACAACCTGGCTTCAGCTTGGAAAATATATCTTCTAAAAGAAAAGAATAAACACCTCCTTCGATTGCTGTCGTCTGCGAAAGGTGAATGTTATATAGTCCCATGACGACTTGATGTATGAGCTAATACATAGGGAAACTGAGTTAATAGAAGTAGGCTGGGGAATGATAGAGATCGATTCCTATCCTGCCCTTTCAGGAGAACTTCTACGACGTGGAGAAGGGAATCACTTAGAACTGCCCATGCGAAATTTAAAATCTGGTATGTCGACTTCGACAATCAGGTGAGACGGCTTAAACATCACCGAGTCTTTGCCGCGAACGTTTTAAACAAACGACACGAAACGTTCAAGAGTCTCCTACGGCGAACACAGTTCTCTGGCTCCCATTATGATTAGTAATCCGTTTGACTGTGATTCAGGCCAATAATAAGCACAAAAGCGTTGAGTGTATTCAACATATGCAGCCAGGTTCACGGACGATACTTAGACGGAACATAGGTGCCGCATTATATGACATATATACATATTGTAATTGATGACAATGCAGAGTAATTAATTGCCGAGCAATAGCCTCATATCGGCGCATGGTAGAAACATAGAAAGGAAGACACGGGACTATCAGAAGGGCATAGAAAGAAATAAGATCAAAGATGTACGGCAATGAATGGCATATGCACCTGTGCAAGGGGAACGAGGGTGGTCGGAAAGGCACTACCCGTAACCGTCTCATCTTGTCGTCCACAATTATTTCCTGTTTTGTCTGCTCAGCGGCACCGTACAGCGTCCGTTCTAGCTGCTGTTGTTGCCGCCGCCGTCGGCTTGCCGGCACTGACTCGTTCATTACCTCGACTTGAGTCGCCACGAGCAGACCCGGGCTCTTCTGCATCACCTCTGTGGCAGCTGTGGAAATTCTTGCTGCTGTTCGATCCTTAGAAACGGTTAGCCCCGTCATATCCAGATCTTTCATCAAATCCACTTCTTGGGTTCCATCTTCGCCTTGTGCCTCCATCGACGTTTCTGCAGTGAAGAAGGAAAGCGCTGCAGAAGGATGTTGCGCCGTCGCGACTGAGGATATTGCTGTTGTTGTCCGTCATGGCAACGGCACTGGTGCCGCTGGCGATGTGGCACACATTTCCTCCACCAGCAGAGGGGTTGATGGCGATAAGAGAAAGGCAGACGTAGCCGAATTAGACCAGTCGTGTGCGACCGTACGACAATAGTAGCCACTGTCGTCATGGCAACAAAAGCAGCATTCAGGTAGCCAGCTCGACAGACGCGAAAATGTATCGTATTATTGACAAATGCAGTATGCTGATGCACACGCTCGTACTGTAGTAACTACTCAACCCTGAAGGCCATTGACAATCGGTAACAACGATCTGTCTGGCAGTAGAACGCGCAGCTACAGGTACGAGTGTCAATTCTATTACAACAGCGGGTGTTAGACAAGATACTGGCTCGTTCTATGAGCACTAGTCGTCTGATTAGGTTATGCCTTAAATGAATATGTGATGTGCTTGTGATCTTGATGATAAAGGTGATGATAGAATAAGGTATCATTATATTGTAGAGTAGAGGTTATATGTTACTATATAGGATATCATAAAATAAAAGTGATACCTAGCGTTAGGGTTTGCGCCGTGTTTAAGTAGGAGTTCAGCCAATTCGAAGTGGTCGTTGCGAATGGCAATCCGAAGGGGTTCGTCCGCCATTGTTTGCCGTGGTGGGTTACCATAGTACGATCGGCCTTGCGTATCCACATCGGTAAAACATACCCGTGCACCGTAACTGATCAATAATTGAGCCAATTCAAGGAACCCTTTCTCCGCGCACAAATGAAGAGCGGTATAACCAACATCGTCCATTGCGTCAACTTGGCACCCTAAAAAATCAAATATTCCCTATCAGAAGCATTCGATTATATAGTAGTGGTCAATATTTAATTTCAGTTTTTTTTAAAACAAGCCTTTGAGTGCTAGTAAGAATAAGTTTTCGCACATCAAAACTTCCCACTTAAAAAATCGTATTCTTACGCTGTCTCTTGCCTAACCTGCATTAAGCGTATATGCGATATGATAATGAGTTATTGTGAAATTAGGCGAAATTGTTTAGCTGACGCATAGGGGTTCTTGAAAGACGCCAGAGCTAGCAGAGTTAAAATGCGTCCGTTGCAGCGCACTCAACAGTGCAATAACGCCAGCGTCTTTTATATATATATATATATATATATATTAGCCTCTACTTGGAAAAAACAGTTGTTTAACGCTTAGCTGGTTCTCTCATTTAATCCACAGGTACGGAGGCGACCCACAACAAATTAAAATTACGATGATATACTGTGTAGTATGGACAGAATCCTTTTGTTAATTTTTTTTTTCTGACGAGAAAAACCAACCTCTGACAAGTAGTAGTTCGACGGCCAGTTGGTATTGTTGGTAAATGGCATAATGGATGGGGCGGAGTCCCTGCGCGACCGGCTCATTGACCTGAGCTCCACAAGCAAGAAGTACCCTGATATCGTCAAGAGGCGCACATCGGATTAATGAATCGGCCAGCTCGCGTTGGAGACTACGCTGGAGTTCTGCACGGTGTGAGCGTCTTTCCTCTTCACTGATACCCTCCATGCTGTCCACGGCGAGTCGCCGAAATAGCTGCAATTATAGTAGTATCATATATATAGGAATAACTTAATTTCTTGCTAGAGAGCATCCATATACAACGGAAACGCCAAATAGGACGCGTTCTCGTTTGATGATTCTTTGAAACCGCTTCAGGGCAGTGATAATAATCGAAAATGTCGGCTTACCTAACGTTAAATTTTAGTTGGTCATAGTAGTCAGTCATAGCCCACAAAAAAGCCGTTTTTATTAGCCTAAAGAGGGCCTTTGAAATCGTGAAACATATTCTCTTGCTGGCGCCATATTACTATAATATGTAAATCTCCATTACTTTGGTGGTTATGAACCTGTAAGTCATTAGATTTTTTTTAACGAGTTTGAGTAATAGCTCAAAGAACTGTTTTCCAAACATGAAAAAACCATTGATGCGCAAGAAGACATCTTAAAATAACATTTCAATGTGTGCCAATGATGTCAGTGCAGCAAATTATATACCAGTGGGTTTGCTTAGGAATATGCTGACAATTAACTCGCTATATATTGGCGTTTATGAGTGGTACTTCTACGGGTGTAACAAAACACAATAAAACTAAAAGACGCATGTATGATACGCGGCCGTTTCATCTGAGACCTTAGTTTTTAGAAAACACATGACTAATTGATAAAATTATTTAACTGAATGCCCTTCATGAATATGGCACGAAAATAATCCTCTTCTAGCCAAACACGGCCGTTATTGATGATATGTAAAATTAGCAGAGATCACTCGTTTTCGTTGACAACTTTGCATTGTCCCGATGGGCAAAGTGATTCTTCACAGACCTTCGGCTCCACGTATGGCTAGGCAGCCCGGCACGATCGCAATCCCCATAGAAGTGCAGGGGCTGGGGGTAGTCGTCGTTGAAGTTGTAGAAGTAGTAGTTGCAGTGTTGCTCACCCATGTATTTGTCTCTGTCTTTCTGTTGTTCTCTTGTGCGGTGTGTTTATTTATTCCGAAGCGCATGTCAACTTTCTCAGCTGCATTGTTCACCATCGTTGTAGTAGCAGTGCCGCCACAAGTAACGAGATGTCATTGAGTAACGACGTAGTAGCTGCTCGCCACGCGTTTACTGTCGAAGCTCGCGCCGTGCACCGCGCGTCTCGGCGTATTGCCATCAGCGTTAAAACGGCATCGGACGGGTCGCCGCGGAGTGACAGACTGACCGACTGAGATGCGCTCATTCGCTACTGCGTTATCATGCGAATCTTTCTATCGCTGTTCCTCAGATTCGCGGAACGAGTAAAAGGATAGATGGACCAACGCGTAACGCCTTTGAAGGGCCTTATTTTCTGCGCTGACTGCTAGTGCTGCAAGCCTCAAGCCTGTCGTTTCTCACATCTGTCATGTCAGAGAGAAGGTCGCAGCTAGGGCCCGGGCTAGTTGACGGCCTGAAGGCCTGAGCGACGGCGTCTGAGCCCATGTCTCATTGCCAAACAGCTAAACGACACGGCATACGACGTGCAGCTGGGTATATTACGGACTGTGGCATGACGGTCGAGCTTCGTCGTGTGGACCGCGTGCGTGAGAATGGTTGTATTGGCTGTAGTGTCATAATTCACAATATTTGCAAACGCAGACTTACGATTTAGTTCGAATTTAGTTTGATCTGCCTTGATGCTAATGGATCTCAGTGGCAAGAAGGCTAGACTCCTGACGCCGCAGGGCTGTGTCAGGGAGGTGGTGGAGGTTAAGACAAGGGGCCCTTCCTAATCTCTAAGTTTGCCTAGTGATGTAAAATAAGATGAGCTGTTAACAATTTCAAACGCTTTATGTCGAAATGAGCCTCGTCACCTGAGTTACGTTGCTGTTTTTCTAATTATTATTGTGACTTTGAATATGACGCATAGCTATGAACAATTTGAGTGTTGATAAATTTTCCAAAGCCTGAGAACAGCTTTACAGTTGTAAACTTCTGTTAAATACTAGTTAAATAAGACGGTGTGCACACATACCGGTTCAACCTGTATTCGTTTTGCTTCGAATTTTTCCTTCGGCTCGGACCTGATGCATATTTTTAGAATGGACACCAAAAATGAAAGAAACTGGGGATGTTTACATTGCGTTTAACGCAAAGTAATTAGTAAGTAAAGATAATGACGTAAATAGTTGTTCTGATGAAACACTAGGAGAACACACGAGTATAGTAGTTAAATAATCACATAAATCGTGTAACTGACGTTTCGTAGCGGTCATCATAATCGCGTATGCATAGCGGCTATGCACAGAGCCGCGCTGCCTGGAAGGACCGTGGTTCAACAAATATTGTCCCGACAAGCCTACGCATAGTGTTGTTGCATGGAAGTTAATAGGTTATACGAACCTAATCAAAGGTAGGAAATCGGTTATTTAATATTTGCGAAACACAATCAACAAACGAGCGTTCTCAATGTACGCGTCCGAAATCAACGTTGCCTTGTGTATATATATATATATATACGTATGTATAGTATATGTGTATCCATTGGGTCGTCAAATCAACTAGCATTTAGGGAACTCGCCAATACAAAATGATCGCTTCAAGGTAACGGAGTAATTTAGCAGCATCTTGTTTCGCTGCTGACGAAAGACGTGTACGCGTACAACCAGCATCACACACACTTTTGATGCTCACACAACCTATTTCATCAGCCTCTTTAGCCGCTTGCTGTCTCAGTGGTGCGTCTCGGCAGACGACACGGGCGAGTTTAAGCAGACAGGCAGGCTTTAACGAATCGCCGGAAAATTCTCGTCATACATACACCGAGCTACATACACCCTTTCTCACGTTTTCGCTCTCGCACTCCCGAGTTGCGTATGTAGACGCCCAGACATATTTATATACGCATATACGCACTCTTCCCCTAGCTCTGATCTGTCGTAGGGGGCCCATCATTAGCCAGACCTTAGCCAGGATGAAGTGTGCCAGTGAGTAAACATATAACGGAACCGATTGAACATATGAAGACTAATTGACAAGCTGCTTCTGTGGCATAAAACTCCTTTGTGTCCTTCATCCGCTACTACCGCCACCGCCGCGTTTATGTCGGCTCTGGCGTCAAGTCTGTCGCTGCTGCCGGCGATAGTCGACTACTTTTGTTCGACTCAGGCAAGCCTAAATAGCTCGACTCTTAACCAGTTTGTAAAAGAAAGCGAGCCAGCAAGCAGTTCATCTAATGGTAACAGCAATAGCATTTAGCTCCTGACCCAGTGCTCCTTACCATCTCTGAGCTAACCCATTTGGCTATGATCTGTTCGCAATGCTCAGTGTTATTAAGCGCTAGTGCTGTTTCTTTAGTCTGCGTAATGCTGCTGCGTACTCGTGATATGTCAGATGACGGCGACGGAAACAGCGACTACTTTGACGCACGAGGCTGCGAACTGCATGAACTTCTGTCGTCTTTAACGATGGCCATGAAACAGAGTTGAGGCCATGGCCTACAATGATCTTCGATCTAAATCTGTCCGTCTGTTTGCTTGTGTATCTGTGTGTGCACATGTGTATAGGCGGCCGTACGATCTCTTGTTTGACAGCACAGCCGCCGACCACCTTTGCACCGCCGCGAGTCGTAGGAGCAGTCGCTATCCCACAAACATAAGAGTCTATCAGGCCATTAGAAGACCAGCATGCGATCTCAGAGTGGCGTTGAGACGACTACTCCGCGCGACATCATCGTCATCGCTGCCGGCTAGTTTCTACCACTACGCTTCAATGAACGACACGTTGGCCAACTGCGTAACAGGGCACCAACAGGACCCGCTAGCGTTAAGTGTGCGCCGAATTCATGTTCATTTAGTATTTTTACATATATTCTTATCGTTTTTTTTTAAGTTTAGATCATCGCACTATCTCTGTCTCACACAGCTGTCTATCTCTGTATCGATGTCGCAAGAGACTGTTCGCATTGGTATAGCGTCGTATTGCTTCCGTAGATCGAAGCTTCTTGTCGCAAGAACGCTATGCAGGATAAGTTGTTTCGTTCTACCGAGAAAATAAATGTAGATCGTCGCTTAGCCAGCGACCTGCCAGCTTTCGTTGTGTAAAAAGTTCAAAGGATAAAATGAGGAGGTTTGCGATGGGGTAGTGGTCGGCGGCGATAGAAGTAATTACTTTTCTGTAAGATCAAGACTCTAGCAAACTGGCACCTTTATTGTGCAGGCCCCACTCGGCAATATATGTGGCAAATGTGAGCTTCTGCAAAATTTATTCGATGAGTATTGTTCCGAGTACTAGATTATGGCTTATGGCAAACGACGACCGAAGGAGACTGCTAATCATAATATTCGTTTCCTTAGACAAAACGACATTAAAAGTTGATTTACAAAAGCGGATTTACATATTAAAGAGCAGCGTCACCGGTTCGATGAAACAAAAACGAAGGCCGTGGCCGGACAGGGAGGAATAGAGTTGTACCGATCCACCACAGAAGGAGCCTATGGAGTTAATATAGGAGTATCATACTGTACGTATGATTAGAACGTCCAACACGGTTGTGTAGGAAGCAGGAAAGTGATGTTTGTGCTTCGAGGAACACCGATCTTAGTTCGAATCGAGAGATACACACAAAAAATCGAATTTCAATTACATTATTATAGCCGATTTTTTTTCCGATTATTATCACAACGCAACAATACATGATTAAGTTGAGTTTCTCTCAGTTATAGATATTCCTCAATTTTTATGTTGGCCTAAATAACGTTCAAGTTAGGTCCTTGAGGTATCCGCATATCATTGTTGTTGGCAGGTATTGTGTATTTACACTAACTGCCCTTAATGTAATGTTGTACATGTAGATGACGGGGAATGGTCAGGCCGGTTTTACTAGAGGCGTGCGTGCTTCGAAATATTAGGATTTGCATACAGGTTCACGTTTGGATCCTAAGCTTGTTTTCTGATTTCGGCTATCTTAGCATTGCCACGTAGTCAGAGAGCAATCAGTATGTAAGCCTCAAGTTGAGAGCTTTGTCTTCTTGCATGGCTTTTCGGGCAAGGCCTGTGCGCAGTTGCTACACGTGACGCGTAATAAGATGAAATTTTTTTTTAATGAAAAAAAAAATAGCGGATTTGATAGAGCCTTCCATGAATTGCTGTTATGTAACATTCTTCATTTGAATATTGATATAAATGCCATGGACTGACGTGGCCTGAATTTCTTCGGAAGTTTACTTTTTGGGTAAAAGTAAGGCTCGCTTTAGCCAGACCGTTTTTCACCTTTCACTCCCAAAATACTTCAAAGTCTTCGGTAAATACATGTTGCGTTTGTCGTTCACGATCTTTATTCTTAACACCTACCATTAGGTTTTACCTGACGGAAAATACCTTAAGCAATTTGACGGCCTTTTAAGTTTTTGTGATACTACAGATCTTTGTTACAAATGGTATCGTTCGATGGCGCTCAGACGTGAATGTGATGGTGCTTTCAAGGCATCCTTGATTGTGTGACTTAAGAATACGGTTTGATGCACCTTAACCATAATATTTATGGAGGCTTCCGACCATCCCGGTCATTTATTACATAAATATTCAACGCTAAGATGAGTTGGATATTAATATAGAAATTAGATAATGTTTTGTCAATAGATAGACCTACAGAAGCTACGCTTCGAACTTCATTGTTGAACAGTTATACGTGTAAACCTACGTAAATTACTAGTCCTTGAAAAAGCTGTACTACTGCTTACCGCTGTAGGAACTATATTAGAAAAAATATTTAAATATTATTGGAGGGGGTAATCAAAAGGGAAACGGAAGGCCTCGTTTTGCATTGTCATATAGGTTGAATTCACCAAAGAAGTGGCGGGAATATCGTGACACTGCTCGAAAAGCATGAATCAGTAACACCTGTGCTTTTTGTCCACAACAAGGATATCTTATTATTAGAGTACGTGATCTGTTTTGTAACAATATATATTATACACAGGCTATTTCCTTGTTTGTAGATACCTCCCTTCATGCCAAACGTTATGTCAATACATATCGTCTCAACTCGATGTTTCAGAGAAAACTCGTCAAAAACAACGATACTTAAAGCACACGATATGTACGCTGTGTGGTTTCTGAACACTGCGTAACACGGATGAAAGTGGGCATTAAGGAACGTATTGACGTAGCGCGATACCCGTCCAGCGCTTCCTTACCACTCGATACACGTAAACTTTCATATCCGATAGTAGATCTGATCACACTACCACTTTCACCTTATGACAACAGCCAACACATCGGATTTGGCAATTACCACATGAGCAGCAAAGGTTGCTTCGTTTGTAGTTGCTCAATTGTAGGTTCTGTTCACTTTAGAATATGGCCAGCTTACCTCCCAACTCCTGCACCGGAAAGTGTCGAACAAGTTGACCTATTCACGTCGTAATTAGAAGCACTTCAGTGTTCCTCACACGAACTTGCCGCGAAGCAAATTTCCAGTAAGTTAAAATGCTCTATATGGCGGCGCTGTCAGCTAGGCCGGACTGACTGATGAGCGCTTTATGTTATCACTTGGCTTGCCTTGAAATTGGCTATCGGTGAGACCAGACGTATGGTAAGACTGTTATCAAACAACACTGCGCTGAATGTATTTATAGTGTTTCGGAGAAGAGCGAGTGAGGGCTGAGGTTTTAAGAAGGGCCCAATACAAGATGCAGCAAGAGTGCGCTGACGGTCTTCAGTGGTGAGTGGGTCAACCAGCAGGCAGCTGCCAGGAAGACCGTGAGGAAAAAGACAGATCTACGTACCTTATACCAGAACTAATGTCGTAAGGGTCACTGGCCAGCAGCTTACTAGCTCTGGCTGGATGTCTTTTTTCTAGATTGCCAATCGCTTGCTGCTGACGCTACTGCTAATGCAACTACTACGGTGAATATTTAGAGCAGGAAAGCGAGAGGGGCAGCTGCGGCAGCTGTCGTTGCTGCTGCACTCGAGAGTATTTGATTCTATCGAATACAAATACTCTCGGATGCAACTAAAATCACCACTAATGGCGGGCGACAACGGAAATAATACAGTGCGTCCACCTTTCTAGCCTTCATCTTGATAGTTTGATTCTTCATCGTTATACCTTAGAACAACGTTCGGAATAACGGCGTGTTACAACTGCTGCTGGTACCATTGCCGCCATAGCGTAGCTGAGTGCGTTTGCGACTTCAAAAAGCGTAGATTTCACGTGATGTCTGCTGTATCTGCGAAACACATTTGTTGATCATGTTATCGTAAGCCTGGCCACTGACCTGTATCTTTAAAAAGAAGTATTACTAAATAGTTTAGTAACAGTGTGCCCATTATTCCACTATTTTGGGAGTACAGTGGTATTGGTAATACTTAACCGAACTCGTTCGAGATGCTAGACGTAACAGACATCATTGGGACAAGGTCATGAACTGGGAGGACAGAGGAGCATAGCAAATTCATAAAATCCTAGACAAAAACGTATTGACCAGTCCTCGTAAACCGAAATCCCGAAGCCGAAATTGGAAAAGGAGGCACGCTTGTGAGATTTGCAGTCCATTGCTCGTGATGTAGCAACGATAAATAGTTTGACATAAAAGGTGATCAGATAAAAAATGCCAACGACGTCGGCGTAATTATACGACCTTAATATATGTTGTACAAATCGATTCTCATCAGTACCTCGGTCCCAAGATCAAATGTATGTGTATTTAGTAGAAAGTACTTCATTTTGATGAACTGAGACGTTTCAAATGCGTAGATGCGGCCTTTGTGTTAAAACACAATGTCAGGCTGTAATGAATCAAACATGACTGCATGCTATTTTAGAATCCGACGTTAAGGTGAATTAGATTGGCCTTCGGGGTTTGTCACTGGATGGTTGGAAGTTGCCCACTGCTGTCGCATGCACAGTATTTCAATCTGGGCATTGACCAGATATGATTCTCTATGCAGCAAATTTTATGCGGAAGTAGATCGTAGATGCAGTCTCTTAGACAATCTTTCAAATGTTTAGGTGCAAAAACTTTCTTTGTTGAACGTATCAGCTTGTTGTGGGCGTAGAATCGTTTTCTGTTAGCTGGGTTGGGCTGGGCTGGGCTGGGCTGGGCTGGGCTGGGCTTGATCTTTACGGTACGTTTCTCTTTTTGTCGTTAACGGGTTGTCCGAGAAATCATAGGGAGCTTCCTATTGCTATGAGACCCACGTCTAATCTGACTGCATTTACGTTTGTACAAAAAACGCGGCACACGCAGTCGCTTTATCTTGGCTTCGGCTGAGTAGGATTGTTTTGTCTTTCCATGATATATAATTTAGTTCTTGTTCTGACTCCCTTTTGCTTTACTTAAAATGTATCTCTCGTGCTTCTAAGCCACAGAACGAGATAGCGGGCATTAACTAAGCAGTTCATCCTCGAAATGCAGCAGGAACTTATCTGAGAATATTCTGATCACCTCTGCGAGTATATTTAGGTACGTGCTACGAAAAAGAATAAACCATTAGGCTGGTGGTGTTCAACTGGCCTGACTATACGAACTCGTTACTCAAAACAAATGTATACCGTACATTGTACGCTACAAATTTGATTCGGAAGCTTATAATGTCAGTCTTCCGTTTAGACCTCGTGTTGTATTAGGTTGAACTACGAGATCTAACCGAAGAAAATAGGTAGATGAAATATGGATGTTTTAAGCAGGTGTGTGTGTGTTCATAGATTTGTGACACGATGAGTTGCTGTAAAACTGGGGCTATCTGGGTCACTAAATACTATATTTGAGAATAACCGTTGCCGCGGAGAAGGAAAATGTCATACTAGTGTATTTGCCAAAAGCTCCTCAGTCTCGTAGCCTGAAAAAATTAGCTTCGTAGACTAATAAATCATTCGTTTTTGAGAAATAATTAATTAGGGGCACATATACCGTTGGCCCACATAGCATCATCAGAGGGAGCTATGTGCGCCACTAATGATTCCGTGCAAAAAAATCGAATAGGGTGATTAGTGGGCGGCCAGGCACCGCTGTTATAATCTAAGTCAAGCATTTTCTAAGTGTTTCATTTTTTTCATAAACAAAATAGATATTGTTATACAAATAAGAGTCATATTCAATTGAATAGCATAGTTGAACGTGATTGATTCTAGAAACCGTTGCTTCTTTGTTAGAATAACGGAGGATTTATGAACCTTATCCTTTGCTTTTAGGAATGATATTCCATGACGACCCGACGTTCCCAGATGATAATCAGCCTGAAAAAAAGATCATTTTCTGTGAACGTGTTTTGATTCAGCGGAGAAATACCTATCTTCTAAAAACTTCTGACGAAATGATTCCTTTTCACAATCTGGCTATGTCATAGTAGGTCATTACATAGAGATTCAGCGGACTTTCGAATTGAAGAATTTTTTAATTATATTATCAAAATGCTTTTTTTTTTTATTATATTGGAGGTGTTCTCCTCATTTTTTTTTTCGCATAGATCAAGCGATCTGCATTGTGCAAGCGATCTGACGTACCGTCACTCATGTTGCCGTATGCACTTTCCCTATCTCTGAATTTTCGATGTAAATCAACAGTGGATATAATTGATCACGAAGGTCCCTTTTTAGAGTAGGGAAAACCTTGTAATCGTGCGGACCTAGGTCGGGAGAATAACCGGGCTGAAATCAGCGTTAGATGCTTGTTTTCTCAATACAGGAAGTAATTGGAGCACGATGACGATGTCTGGCATCAACGAACCAGACTGCCTGCTTCCGGCTGCCATGTCTACGGTCCTTAAGTCATTTGAGGAGTTCGAGGTAGCGGCCCATATTCATTGTTTCACTTCAGCCAAGTACTACTATCATATTATATCTGAACTCAGCTATGAACTTACTCAAAGCTACTCGAACTCGATTTCTCTGTAAAGCGATGCCATTCTTTCGCTTGGTCCATCTATGGCTAGCGGTACGCATTAAACTTCACCTTGTCTTCAGTCTGGTGTTCTCCGTTGATTGAAGTTCCGTAAATTGCGCCTAGACTCCATTCGCGGAGGTTTATTTCCAGTTGGTCTCCGCATTTTGAGCGTTTCGATTATAATTCTGTAACATACTGCATGCGAAATATTAGTTTTGATCCTCTAGGCCCTTACATTCTGAGCTCTGTTTTAGGACAAAAAAACGTTTTCGATTCTTGCCCTTCGGGTTACGACACCCCTTCGCTCGCCTTCGACCTTGAAACGTTTGCACTGTTTACCAATGGCCGAAAAATTTCCGCCGCGCTATGGCTTTTAAGGAGCAATAGTCTGACTGTTGCACGTTGATTTTCCAGACATTTTTTATTTTGATTGAATTTATTTATTTCGGAGCTGTGACAGCTTAATAGGTTGCGATTGTTCTACCGTAATAGGCGACAAGCTTTTCTTAAGCTCTACGAGGTCTAGCTTTGAAGGGCCTAAAAACTGCTACGCTGGGGCATGTAGCTTATTTGAGCAACGCAGAGAAAGTGTAACGACGTGGACGCCATTTTGAAAAAGTCAACTCGATCGCATTTAGGCCTGTGTGATTTTCGTGGTTATTTATGTTTAGATGGCATATCCTATAGTTGCAATGAAGTGCTTTAAACAGTCTACGAGACATCTTTTCGTACCAACAAAGCCATCACCCCATTCACCCCTGCACGTCGGCTACTAGGCCGACTATCCGGTACGTTCAAGTTCAGTTGTTTAGCAAGCTCGTACGCAATTGACCCCGTTTCGAGTATAATTTTATATATATATAATCTTAGCACATTGAGCAATAATATAGTCTCTTGTTATGCGTCAAACGGACGCATGCGGATGGACGGACGCATGTCGAGGACAGCTCGTAACTCCTACGACAACCTCGAGGTGCCGTTGCAGCGTAATACTATGCTTCCCAAATTCACAAGCTGCCTCTCTAACGGAAAGGCTTCTACCTTTAATAGCTACAATTGCTTATTATACAGTTTCTGGCTGTATTCTATCCCTAACACCACGCTGAGATTTTCCTAACGTCACAGCATTTTCTACGAAATTAAGTGTGATCAATAACGATAGAAGAATACCAGAACAACTTGGTTAAAGCTATCATCTAACGAATAGTATCGAGCGGTCATCTACGGTGTACAGCGCTCAAATCATGAAAAAAATTTGATACATATGATGCATTTAGCGATTTTATACATTTTTTTGGTAACATCACACAACGATACGCTATGAAAACGCGTTAAATAAATTTTCTAAGTGAACTTACATGAACAAGCATAATTGTAGGAACTCAACTTTAATAACGACTTTCAAAAGGTAAGTTACTTTCGGTCTGGCGTTGGGGCGGTAGTCGAAAATCGAGGTAGTTATTTTTTCGTCTTTTATTGCTTAGCAAAAGTTCGATAGAAAGCGAGGATAGGCTCAAAGACAAAATCCAGTAGCGTAAATTGCACAAAATTTACAATCCGTGCGCATGTGAGAAAATCTGAAATTTGAGTTTTCAATGAGCATTCCCTAGTTAGAAAAAACAGAGTGACCCACAAAACCCGTGTCACAAACGGTTCGTTTCTTCCTTATGTCTTTTCCCTATGATTAATATATTTTCGAAGCGTCTCCCACGAGCTTATCAATGTTAAATGTTTTATGCATAGAAAAACACACATCCATCCAAAGGCCCAGTCTATCAAGTTAGGGTGGAAATTTTTTTCTCTTCAACCTATTTGTGGTGGCGCTAACCTTCTCTTCTAACCGTCCCTATCTGACTGTCAGTTCTTTAACTTTCCATTGCTCTCGTCCACTGCCGCAGAATTAACAAATCCCTGGGCTAACGAGGCCATACATTGATAAATCGATTTTTGAACTTTTGCCTCTCCTGAGTATTGTGATTCGATAGGAAAGGTTTAAGCTACAGGGCAGCCCCGTAAAAGTAGCTGCTTGGAGTATTTCATAGTTCCCAGATAGTTAATGTCTCATAAAATTAAATGTTGTAACTAGGCCATTTCGTGCGAGCCTTCTTTTTTGCCGAGCTATTTATACCGTCAAATGTTTGAATCAATTTGACCGGTCGAATGGACTTGCATTCACTGTTCTGTTGTAATTCCAACGGTGATTATTGAACAGCCCACCAAATCGTATGTTGAAACAGACCTAGGATTTAGCTGTCCTTTCTTCCTTACTGATATGTTAAAGGTTATTGTATGAAATTATTTTTAATTTCCGATATTGAATCTTTCGTACAGAATGAATACTTTTTACTTTTCGTGTCAAAGATAATATGCATATAGACGAAACGTTGATAATGGCCCTGGGTATGTTGGAGTGCAATTTACTTAATTGCCTTTAATCTATGTCCTAATGTATACAATGGCACGATTAACTCGTATCTGTGCATACAGATCCTGAATCAAATCGTCTCCTGAGTGAGCCTATAATTCATTGTTATGCATTGCTCGTACGCCTATCTGGGGCATGACTTTTGCTGTGAGTAGAAATGCTCAGCCGCGAAGCGCTAAAAGCGACTTCTACGAACGCAAACTGCGTATTTTCTAGCAAAACAAAATTAGAAACATCACTGCCAGTGGGGGCTTTTGGTTTTGTCATTTGATTATGTAGAAAATCACTACAAACTAACATAATTGCAAAACAACGAATACTGATTAATCCAAAAAAAGCTAGCCATACTTCAAATCAAACGGCTAATATGTGGTACAAGTAGTGAGGTTCAACGATTCGAGAAATACTTTCTGACCGATCTATTGTATCAGCTTAAGCTTAGAAGGAGAGAAATGTACAGCGCTGTGTACCTCGTAGTTTTTATTTATAATTATCTTGATCCTATAGACCAGTCAAGAGATCAAATTTAGTGTGATTCACCGTATATTCTTCTGTTGTGTTATCTCGTTCCGGGAAAAGCTGTACGAGCGTTATTGCTTTAGGTGTGAAAATCTCGTTGGAAAATACAAAACAAACGCATAAAAGTTTTCGAGTGCAAGTATTCTATGTAAAGTGCAAAAAAAGGAAAGTGCCATGCTGTCTAGGGCAAACATCTCTAGCCTGCCCACCTGCCGTCCGAGGAGAGTTGTATAGATGGTGTTTTCGTAGGACTATTTCAGAATTTTCTGTTCGCACGCGATGTTCAGTGCCGAAGACGTTAACAGGTAGAAGTTTTTATGTGATCTTTTTCGCATCAGCTGGAGCAGATGGGCACAAGTACATTGCGTGGTTCGTGTCTGTGTTCTATTGTACGCAATGTATATTCGTATCCACTGTGGAATTGGTACCCTGGCCCGAACACGGAGAAGGACGTGTTCCAGATGCGCTCGGTAACCGAACCCTGTGATCGTATTCTTGCCGAAAGTCGTAACCCCTGTTCGACTCGTGTTGTCAAGCGTTAAATAATATATAACAAAATTAACAGTATAACGATATCGTATCTATAACCAAGCAGCAGAAGAATATATATAAACTGGTCAACTATTTTTTTCATATCGTCTTCTTCAAGTGCAGAAAAATCTTTTGATAATTTTTGCTCAAAATGTCTAGAGAACTTGTCGAGTTAAGTTTCTAGTCAACAGCTCGTACCCACTAGCATTGGTGCAGAGATACACTGATTAGAAATATGTGGATTTGCAAGCTGACGCGAAAACTAGTGAAATTGTGAGAATTTATAATGAAGCCTTAAAAACTGATAGCTGGCCCAATTGCCACGGATACTTTGGCCTTTCGTTCGATTTAGCTCCACCTATCTAGAAAAGCCTCGCTGATTTTCTATTATCCGAGAACAATCAACAATGCAAAACAGGCCTATCTTATATTTAACCACGACCCTATATTACTAAATGGAACCGACATGACACATGTTTATTGATAAGTAGGACGCGGCATCTGGCCTATAATGAAAATAATTACTGAAAATGTGTTATATAATTCGGCACTACTGAACGTGTGAAATAATTAGATCGTTCGATAATCTAATGTTGTAAGATCCTATTTTTATCT
>NW_019214188.1:138684-177509 GCF_002532875.2 Varroa jacobsoni | reverse complement strand
GTTCATTACGAAGGCTGTCAACGGATCTTCACTTTCAGTATATATATATAAGGCGCATCTGCATACTTCTTTTGAATTAAGCCTATTTTGTTACACCGCCGGCTTTTTTTGGCCGCATTTCGAGGATAATGAGGATCACGGAAACGAACCTGACAAAAGAGCTCAACAGTGTAAAGGCGCGTGTACTGGTAGAACTAGATATCCTCCAAGTAATACTGTTCTCAACTTGTTGATACATATATTCTTTATTCACTATCGAAGAGAACCCTGAAACCAAAAGTAGCACTTGTCAATGATCTAAAACCACCTATACTGTTGTAGTTAGATCTCCTCTAAGAGCTACAGTTCTCAAAATTTTGACACAATCTTAGTTCCGTGAAAGGGAAGAATTTTCCCATCCAATATGGCTCCTTTAAAATAATCCGACTGAGCTGATGTAGATCGCCAGAGTTTCGTGCTAAGGCGCGGAATATGGAGTCAATTGGATGAATAAGTGCGCTTTTGTTCCAGAGGGTAAAATTTCCTCCTAGAGCGTAATATTAATTTAGGCAAACTGACATTTTGTTGACTCAGTAGTTGTCGACAATTCTTCAAAGAGATACATTGGAAACTTGTTTTTTTATTAAGCTTTACTTAAATGCAACATTTAACTTGAATAAAAACTTGTGATATTTTACCTCTTTGCTATTTAGCCGTGGTTATGCTTATTGAATTAGTTCATAATTAATAACGTATGAAACATCTCAGTTCATTTTTTTAAATGAGCGAATACTTTTTTTCAACTAATAGTTTCTAGCCGTTATAGGGAGGCATGATGTTCATTTAGTTGATTTGCGAATTTGTTGATAAAATCTTAGATATACATGATTTATACTCTTCAATTTGATAAGTGCTTTTTATTCGAGCAGTAAGGTGAATAAGAAAACAGGATATATATAACAGGGTGTTGAAATTATAACACTGCTCCAAGTATAGAACTAAAATAACTAGACGGGTATGGAGTCTTGGTAATTAAGGTTTCAGACTGACGCCGCATGGACAGCCGGAAGCTGACTTTATATGCAATGATGCAAATGAGTAAAATGCATATAATTTTGCATAGGCAATTTTGAAATTGAGCGTATTTTTTTCTTCAAGCAGGAAAATACATACAGTGCGATGACCTAATAATTGCACTGGCGCAAAGAAGTTCTGATAGGAAAGCGGAATTATTCCACCAAAACAACCAATCATAGCTGGTATAGGATAATAGACTAACTGCATTAATCTAACGGAATAGCTTATGTTAAGGTTTAATGCAGCACAAATTAAATACTAGAACAGCCTGATAAGATAATCACAGCGTGGCAGCGAGAATATTCAAACATTCGTTTAGGGTGGGAGGCGATGAAGCAGGACATTTTCAAGGGGATAAATTTGCGATGGGGTAACTGCGACGAATAACAGTGCCGCAGAACCTCACATGAGTTACAACGAGGTAACTTAAGGTGAAAATTGGCAATCTAAGTATAGCTTATTTTAGGTTAGGTGTTTAAGCGAATCAAATTTTTTTTTGCTCGCACGGTCTGTCCAACTATGGAGTCAGTTTGACATTGCCTTTCTTAAGGTTTTTTTAATGAGAATCTTGTTATACATGTCTATCAAAAGTGTTAGGAACAGATATAAATTACGCTTTGATGAAATTTAAATCTTTTGATAAGATAACAGTCTAATACTTGCCTGGAAATCTACGTAGAAGAGGTGCTTTTGCTTCAAATATATGCTATTTGGAAAGCTGAAAAGCATGATGCGGCAAACGGTTTGAGAAAACAACTTTTCTGCAAAACATTCTTCAAAGGACTTTGTAGAAGAAACACCTAGTATCAAAAATATCTTTTTGTACAAGGAGCCAGTTTTTTGACATTAATTGATGGACCACGCACTGAATGAAACGTAATACATCTTATTTTATCAAAAATTATTATTTTAGAATGAAAATGGCTAGAAATTATATGTGGTGACTGTTTCCCTTTTATGACACAGGGATAATAAATTTTTGTAAGGTTTCTATTATATAATACTTCTTGATGCCGGTCGAAAGCTCTTGATAATATAATTTAAGAATTCGAACATACCTTATGTTCCTACACCTAAATCTTATTTTCAGATCGAAGACTTGACAGGATACTCTATATAAAAGAGATATTTTTTGCTATCGCTACACCTCTACAAGATATGTAAAAATGCTATACATGTCCCTACACTTAAAATGAATATTTCGTCATCCGACTTCGTATTGGTTTGCCTAGTTAACAGTGGGAAGGAGAGAAGTTTGAACAGCTAGGTCCTAAGCAGCTTTGGAAAATTTTAAGGCATTGCTGAAGCTAGTAACGTACAATAAGGTATCACTTTAATTGTCTTGAGATACGATTGATAATACTGATAGGTAAATTGAATATATCTAATAATCTTTTTGCTCGCTGATATTTACTGTACTGTATATGCCACCTTTGTCTTCTGGAGAGCTCTTGTTGCAGTCAGTAGCATTGGAACAGTGGAACAGCAGACGCCCCCTGAACTCTTCGGAGTAGGTCTCACTGGCTAACGTTCTTCGAACACTGACATCGTGCTCCATCGATTAAAACTGACTCGAGTCGTTCCCATATGTTATTACAGAGTTTAACTGATTTCTGAACTTATTTGAAGTTACCTAGTCGAATGGTATGCAGTGGACACTTGAAGTAAAAGAAAAATCAATATTTCTTGTTATTTATGCTTTGAATAAAAAAAGCAAGCCAAGGCGAGCAAGATAACAGCGAACAAATACACAAGAAGTCCTAAATTGTTAACAAGAAAATTATTTTAAACGGCCTCAAATCTAATGGTAAAAGTTCTAGTTATTAAGTATGACACTAATTCTTATTTTAGACGGCCAACTCCTAACGCGAAACCGAGTGTATCTACGCCCTGTTTCGAGTCTAGACTTTGACAAGCAAATATAACCGTGCTATAATAGGAACAATAAATCAGGCATTAGCTCTGTATGAGCTGCTCCTAAAGTGACGCAAATATATAGAACTGTGTAATTCTTACAGTTCTTGTTTTTGCCGTTATAATAATAGATTTGGCCAGTAGATCGATAGAGATAATCTTCCAGTTTGAGTTGCTGAATAACTTACTTACTTGTTTACATGCAGGTATGGTGCTGAATTTAATGCAGACATTGTTATGGAACTGCAGTTAGTCACTTTTTTACGATAAAGTATAAAACACGAACATCTAGCATGATTTAATAAGGCGCCTCCAATGTGTAGATATCTACTTGCGTGTGCTTTATCAATTACCAATCACAGGAACCTGTTGTTAGTTCGTAAAAAAATGTACCTTTTCTCATCATACGAAATCTAATCTAATCCTCAGACGGGAGATCTACAATTGATTAATTATATCGATTGCAGGTGGCGAGTACTGATATAGCTTATTGTGTTTACTCGCAATGACACTGTGCCGTGTGACGCTTTCGATATTCGCCATTAAAACGTTTAACGTACACTATCGTTTTGAACAACCTAAAAGACGGCGAGAATCGACGAAGCATGTATGCTTGTATTAATTGAGGCTACCTTAACACCACTGAAATGCTCTTGCTCCGTTCTTTGTTTCGTACTGCTGAGGTTTGGAGTATGTCATTCGAATTTACCATTACTTACTTTTAGTCGTATAGACCCTTCTAGCTAAAGGAACTTAACACCTACCTTCTTAAAAGTTACAACTCAAGATTAAATCACTTCTAAATAATTACTGAACCGACACAATACCACTCCTTTGCGTTTTAGAGGGATTGCACTTCCGAAATTCAGTTAACAGCGCGTGCTCCCCAATTATGTCGACGAGCACATATCGGAGATAACATAACCGGAGAGTCTGCAAAGTTTGATGTAGTGTCAAACTGAATTTGACTTAAAGCTTCCTGAGATATAGCTGCCATTGTAACTGCAATGAGAGCTACCGATAAATCTTGTCTTGGAATTTAGGCTGACGGACAAGTATCGGGACGTTTTTACTAAAAGACATGAAGCTGAATAAATTCCCGGGAAATCCGCGATTGCCATAGAAACGTGGATGGTTGGTGAAAGCGAATCAAGAAAAAATTTTAACGTTAAACGCATAAGGTTTCAAACAAAGCTTGAGAAACATGAATTAGTTACGGTTACTAATGATTTAAAAAAAGCTAGTTATTACAAATAGTTGCGCCAAAAATACTGGCGAGATTTGAATTTATATACAAAAGGGCTCGCCAGAGCATATGAATTGTGGGCGAAATTTCAAAACAAGCATGTATGGCTGTAATAGTAAGTGCTTGCTTCAAATCAGACAGTACAAGGCTTTACAGTACCTAGTTTTGTCCGCTGGGATTTCTGCCGCCTGGGCTTAATCAAGCGCAATGGGGCTCCTGCCTTTAAAATAACCAACTGAAAACACTCATTTGTATCTAACCATTAGTCAGCGTTCTACAATACGCGATTGGCGGAATATTCATAAAAGAGAAAAGAATGCGTCAATCAAAAGAAAGAAAAATGAAAACAATACAAAAGAGGATTGGAGTGAGGAAACAACACAGGGTTTAGTGTTGAACGCTGGACACGTCAGCTGAAATGATAGCCAGCATGTAGGAGGTCGAAAACGGTATTAAAAATTGCAGTAGCGAAGAAAAATAATTGCGAATCTGTCCGGATTTTGGAATTTAAAAGTCTAAAATGGCGTAAAATAGACAAGTAATTAGTTATATATAGATTATAATAAACTGTCGATTTATATCGAGTGATGTATGGATAAGATAACCTGTATGTCTTCACTCGAGTAGTTCTGATGACAAAGTCATATTGGGTGCATGTTTGAAGCCATGCACCTTACCCAGACATCTTCTGCACTATAGCACTTTGAAAAGATCGCGTGTTATTTTATATTCTGCTTATCGAGGACGCCGCATTTTCGGCAACTTGGTTCTCAGATGTAACGCCGAACTTACATTAGCCACAGCACCCTGTGGCACCCTGGCTAAGGCAAGGGCACAAAGGCCTTTGCTCATCTGTCGCCGAATTATTAACTCGGAGGGTACACAAAAGGAACATCCGTCCGTTGGGAATATGCTGAAAAGAAGGAGGTGACAGAAGTCGGCTGAATTACCTGAGTAATCGGGCACATACTTTGCTCTGTCTCATCTGGATATGATTTCTCCTTTAACTTTGAACAGACCATTCTACATTAAGGACAAAACAAAAAAGAAATATTTCAAATGTACTATAGTCGCTAATACGCGTGGCGCTATTACTGATAGTAAATAGACAACTTTACTGTTAAATTTTTGCGAGGCTCGCCATTACTTGCAAAAGCAGAAGATAAAAGAAGCGCAGCCAACATGAACTTCTATGAAGAAAATGCAGTTCCTAACGAATTGGAAGTTGCCGAATAATTAAATTGGACTTTCTTGGTAAAATTCTTTTTCTAGATTATGCGGGATGTGTAAAATGAAATACGTTAATATAATTCCTGCACCGCTACATTGCCGCGGTCAAATAAACCAGTAAAGGTAGAGTTATGTTACGTTTATAGGCTTTTCACAAAGACCAGTAGCTCTAGTGTGGTTATGCTTAATAATTCTTTGCGTTACATACACTGCAGTGATGAGTTATTTGACATGGTGCAAGAAACCGTTATAAAACCTTCTTTTTTCTTCATTGAGTTCAGCTTACTTATTCTCCTTTATTAGTCACTAAATAGAAGCTCAAATTAGAAATACATAACTCCCTTAAAATGTAAGACGGTTGAGTTTCCTTTGTCATACCTCTCTTACTCTAGCTGGATAATATCAAGCCAAAGAGTTACAAATACATCTAATAGCCAATACTTTTGACAACCGCGTGTGGAGCTCACTTATATTCCCGTGCTGCAAGTATTCGATTACATTAGTATACCATACTAATACTCTTTATATGCCTTTTATATACAGAGAAATGAATGAAAGACAAATGAATGAAAGGGTAGTGCACATCATATTTGAATACATCAAATATCGTATGCATCATATGTTTACAAAAATACAATTGTATTGTATGAACGTACAAATTTAATATTTGAAAGTTTTTTTTTTATTGATAAGCCTGATCAGAGGAACTGCTCACCGTATGTGTCGCAATGCATGACGCCGCGTAATACCTGATGCAAATTCCATCGCATTTTACACAGACGCACGTAGCGCTCGGCAAATAAAATTTTTAAATTTCAACTTCATAAAATACAATTGTATTTTTGTTTTTTTTTTAGTATTTCTGATACCTGATTGGATCTTTTAATACATGTGTACAGGCAAATGCTTGTATTTCAAACTTTTTTGAGCATATTTGATCTACGAAGGTTTGTCTAATCCCGTGATGTTAAGATCAAGGGTAAAATAACAAAACACGCAGCGCTCTTTTTGTTGAAATTATTTCAAAACGAACTTTATTATATACGAATCATCTTTTTCGGACTTTGAAGTTTGCATAAAGTACAACCATTACAACTGGAAACATGTACCAGACGTCCATAGGTTATTTTCCATTATTGAAGTCAATAACATGAATTATCATTCGTTTTGATTTCACTGACAGCAACGCGCAGTGTGTTCTTTAAGAAATTGCTAGATATTCTATGCATATATGATTCTATTAAATAGTGTACGTTGAATAGGTTTAAATAATTGTTAATACCCTACCATCAGTTATTGAATGTATTAGAGTACACTTATGATCTCATTTAAGCTCATCATGTCAATCCTGATGTGCTGGTTATCATCAAATTTTCTGTTGTTTGCGGTTATTGCTGTTTCGTTTGATACTTATAATAATATCCAAAGACTTGTGAGAATAGTTTATCCTAAAGGTCAACATAAACAAAGATCAACAAGAGCATCTGTCAACTGAATTATGTGACGTCGATATTTTTGCGGACTTCTAGACTGTGTCAAGGTCAAAGCAGTTAGTGTCCATTAAGAAAATAATTGACTCTGACAGAGGTGGCTACTGGACCCAGTTATTGTGGCTCTACACAATTAGCAGTACATGACAGAGCAATATTTTGTACTTTTCGTACTTTCTAATAGTACTGATTAGATCTCAACAATATACATCGTTTTTCTTATGCCCGCCCTCTATACGGCCAATCTGTTTCAATGTTTACGGTGTTTTCTACTATTTGATACGGTCTTACACAAAAATAAATTTTCAAACAGTATATGAATAAAATTATCTCGGGTTTTTAATTTCTGTGTTCGATAAAGAAGGTATATGAGTCATATGCGTACATAGAAGAATAATATGCCCATATAGTAGCTACTGCTTGTGTTGCATTCACGAAGCAGAAGGGTTTGCTGAAGGATAAAGTGTCTTCATTTAGGTTAACACCTATGTTGTGAAAGTAACCAAGAAAGATAAAAAATAACATAGAATTCAGAAAGTTAGTGTTAATACTGAGAGAAATGACAGACGTAATTTAGGCAAATGAACTTTTTTATAGTATATTCTATTTAAAACTCTAACTAAAAATGGCCTCGCCTACCATAAGATGCACTCATAACCAATATGACGAATTCTTTGTGTAGCTTTAAAGGTAAAAAGAGCCGATACAAGACTAAATATCTGCCAAGGGTCTAGTAAGTAGCCATGTGATTACTTCTACTGAAGCACAGGGTGGCTTGAAAATTACCACATAGACTTGAAAAAAAAATTGACGGTTGGAGAGTCCCCATTTTATATCTGCTAAAGTAGCAGGAAATATGTAAATTACTACAACAGAGAGCGGAGTCAGCTGTCTAACAAATTTGCAACAGAAGTACCTTTATACCATCTAAATAAATTTTATGATTTTACGCTATAAGCATGTTATAGGGCATAATATTGCACTGGTGTATGTTGAAAATGCGACTGACTGACTTCCAACAATCTTACCCAACTAACCGATCAGTCTTTATTTTTTAAAAAGCGGAATTATTGTATTGACGCACATAGTCGCGGCAGTATGATACAAGGATATCAAGTGTAGCGTTGGACTCAACTTCGAAAGCTGGATTTGATACCGTCGAGTTTAATATCGGCTAACGCACCCCTTCCCTTCAGTTCCATTCTCTGTCAACTCAAATAGTACTACAGATTGGCAGAAGAAGTAGTGGGTACCTACGGATCAATTAGGCATGAGCATTTCCAAATTGGCTGTTCCACTAGACGTTTCAGTAGTTCCCATCCCTTGTAGTAGCGCACATGAACTGATCAAGTTCCGGTAGTCCTGTTCAAGGACACTCGAAAAGAGATCTTGTTTTTGAACAGGTACTTTTTCTGTTTCACTTGGCAAAGACTTTTTTAGTTCTTGTGCTCGCAGTGTCGAAAATGGGGTAGGTGAGTAACGTGTGGACAGAATAATGCTTTGCTCTTTTGTCACAGTGTACACACGTGTCGGACAGGGCTTTTCCAATTCTGTGTAGATAGGACCAGAAACCCTATGGTTGAATTAAAGACATGAAAGTCTACCACTCTTCGTAGCTTTTAAGCCATTACCTGATCTATGGAATCAAGTCACGGAGTCCAGCTCCCGAATTTCCAACTGGTATAGCTGCCCATTCCGCCTGCCGCGCCACCATGGTAGCTTTGCGTTCAGCTTCTGTAAAGCCTTCGGGACCGCTATCCCATGGTTGCGTCCTATCTTCATCCTTCAAATCTTGCAGAGGTATCGCGGTTAAAATTAAAGCCGCTGATGTACTTACTGTCCCATATGCTTGGGAAATTCATAGTGCAGCCGATTTTTTTATGTCTTACGGAGGAGCTTTTTGCTTGAAGTTTATTGACGATCTTAACCAACGAAACCGAAGAGCGCTACGGACTCGGCGGCCGATACCGGAAGCCTTCACTTGCCAGCCCTTTTTGGCCCATACAGATCAGACAGGATCTTTGCTATATTTTATTAGCTACTGCCAGTGCTCTTGTAACAAGAAGCAGCCGACTGAGTCTCTTGCTGCTATATTTTATTAGCTACTGCCAGTGCTCTTGTAACAAGAAGCAGCCGACTGAGTCTCTTGCTCAGGTGTATGCCCAAATATCTAATATTATTTACCATCCTAATCTACCTGCCCATTAGGTGGAGATTGATTTCTTGCTCTTGATTTCCTCCCTATGAGCGGAATTCTCTGGCCTTCTCCAGAGCAAGCTCCAGCCCAGTTTTTGTCACTCATTTTGAGGATGCGCTCCCTGCGGTATTGCCATCTAGCCTCATCTCCGCAGCCGTTCTTGCTTCTATCGTAACGGCCGAGTCTTCTTCATATCTCAAAGGCCCTACTCCGCTCGGAGGATCTCCCAGTTCCAGGACATCACCGTAGGCAATGTTTTATAGAAATGAGCTTGATATTGAGCGTTGGGGCACACTCTGCCGTACTTTGAGGTATGATCCTTTTGCTTCTGTCCTTCAAGAAATTAAATACTGCGCGTACCAGGTAAAATGGTATAGCCTTCCTAGTAATCATCTCAAGTATAACCTGCCATGTAAAACTATTGAAGGCATTCTTGATGTTTGAGAGTACTGCCATGAACAGTTTTCGAGTCCTGTATGGCGTCGACCTCGGCTAGTACTCTATACATTACCGTCACGACCCAGCGAATCTTGGGAAACTCCAAGTGTCTAAACGACAGCAGTCCATGTTCCTCAGTGAATGATCGCAGCTTGCCTTCGATTATTGCTTCAGAACCTTTAATAAGGAAAAATATCAGGTAGATCGGCAAAACCCTTCATTTCCCTTTGAGATTAGACGATTTCTTCCTTTTGCTGGCGGTTGGAAGAGGATCTTTATGCGTTGTTTTTGTAGTTATTGTGGCCACTACCTTCGTGAACTTATGGAAGAGGACCTTGATTGCTAAAGCTGAGATGCCGTCTAGCTCGACTACTTCCTCTTGCTTAATCCGCTCAGCTGGTTTAAGGATTTCTGCCACTGCTATCTGGTTCTAGACCCGTTGCTGATCGTGAATCCTATTTTGAGAACTCCTAATATTGGGGAAATAGTTTCTTCAGTACGTCGATCCGGCCTTTTTTTGGCGCGTCTTATCTGGAGCTCTCCGCTAGTCTCCCCGTGACAATCTTCAAGCTTTATAAGTCATTCCAACAGCATTTGTGCTCTCGTTTATGGTGCGCTCAAGGTCCGCGATATGTTGCTGATATGGGTGAGCAGGCTCGCTATTTTTTCTAACCTGCTAGCAGTTCCTGCGCGATTTCGCGACCTGGGATTCTACCAGTGCTTGGGTAGTGCAGGAGTCCTTCTCCTAAGATGACCATTTCTTACTGAAACTATTTAATATATCACATGTGTGTCAGTGTATTTCTGCAGCCAATTGTTTTTGTTCTCTCCATATTAGATTCAACAGGCCTGCAATGCAAGTACAGTTTTAAATCTCTTGTCTGCTGTAAAACTCTCTCTTTAGATACAGTTTTTCGTCACACATATATATATATATATATATATATAGTGTACCGAAACAAGTAATTTCTTATTTTAGCGAAGTTCAAGAGACAGAGCTACCAGCTAATGGGGACGAGAGCTGTACGCAAATCGTTTATATCTCGAGATTCAACAGCGTTTCATCCGATAGCCTACGCATATCATAGACCACCAAAAAACGACAGTCTTTAGCTCAGAGAAAAACGAAATAAAGGAAGCGGAGACCATCAGCCTGTAGTCGCCAGACCTTCGTGTCCCGCTGTGCACTTAAAATCATCGCCTGCCGCTACCCTGGTATTTTTTCCTCAAAAGTTCACATGATAAGTCTGTGGGCAACATCATAGAAGTCGGCAATGGTGCTACTCGAACCTTTCATTTCATGTCGACTGTCCTGTTTAAATGACTACAGTAGTCACTGTTACAGCTACTACATTTTTACCGATAAATATTATAGAAATTAGAGAAATACTATTAGGATACCTCTGTTACAAGTGTCCTGCACACTTGAATGCGCTCTGTATTGCAATAATTTGCGTATCTTCAGCTACTCAAATCGGTGAGAAATGAAGGCTCTCCAACTGTCGAGAGGCTTTCGAACTGTGCGGTTGACCTTTAGACCCCCTGTAGATTAATTCTGTTAGCTTACTAGCTAGATGGAAAACAGGGGAGCAAGTAGGTCTATTTTTCTATTTCACAACATTTTGACGTTTATCAACGTTGTTACGCTACTTTGTCTTGTTAAAGAGATAACCGAAACAAAAACCATTTCCACTCCGGCAAGGCCATCCGCTTTCTTTCTTAAAAAAATTTAAGTAGTCTATCTCCTTTAATTTGGCAAGAGATCATAAAGTGTGTGAGGGGCCCGTTATAATTCAAAAATACTTTTAATGTTACCGGATCTATTGTGCTCATGCAAGCACTCCCAGTCCTTTTCTCTAAACGAAACTCTGGCTATTTTATATAATAATATAATATAATAATAAATAATAATATAAAAATAGCATAATAACTTACGACTAGAAAATTAAAAAAACAATGCGAATAAGCGCGGGCCAGCTCCATTGAAACCGCGCAGCGTCACCCCTTGTACTTAGTAGTAAACTGGTGGTAGATCGCCCAGATTGTGTAATGCCAGTAATGTTTTCAACGAGAGCTTGTAGGAGATTTCAATTGAGGTTGCGCCAATCAGTGCATTTTCCGCCTTTCAGATTATGTTTGCAACCAGCACTGTCCCTGTGCATCGGGTTATTTTCGCCAAAAGTATGCCCATTGCTCGACAATTTTACTCCCGAGTACATAAAAGTTACTTCCCGGTATGCGTTTTAGCACTGCGTTCCTTGGTCTCAAGGTATGTACAGCTGGGAGGCGATTTCCTTGTTGGAATTTCATTGCGTCTATCCTGTGAATATCGACTTCACGGCCTAAGTTGAAGTACGTATAACTCGAATACAACCAGAAGTTGCGTAAAACATAAACTGTCCCTTCCGTTATCCCTCGGTCCTCGTGATCCGATCCTCGTTCCCTCCTCGATCTCGTGAGATAGCCACTGGTCCTATCGAGAAGAGAGGCAGACTGAGATTATCATCCAAAATGAACAGGCAGATCGGATTATGCTAAGAAATAGCGTTTCCGATCATTTTCCCAGAACAAACTGGTCATCTGTAGTACTTACTACTCAGTGGTATTGCCTAACTTTGCATGCGTAATTCATACAGTTATTGACGAATCATGGTGCTATGAGTGGTGAACATGCAAGATGATAACTGAAACCAGGCTGCAGAAGAGCATACATTTAGAATTTTTTTCTAACGAATACCTCGTTGTCGCCTTATAAATGCCTATTTATCTTTACGGTGAAAAGATGGAAAATGTAGAGTGGACATTTTCTACTTTGATGCCCATAACTCGTTTAAAAGAATTTCCTTGAGGAAACCAAAAAAGTCTTCAAATAAGTTACCAAGCTTAAAACAGTATTTATGGTTTAGAAGTTGCCGAACGATATTATCATATATTCCAGTTATTGATGTAAAAACCTTAAATGGAATTTTGAAGACATTTGACGTTTTTAGTGATCAAGAATGGCTTTAGATATTTTATGTGTTCGTAAACAAGGTTTTTATAGGTTGATTCACTTTACAATGTTTTGACTTGTTTATTATAGTTTTAGTGCTTATAAACGTGAACAGTTATTGGGGTGTCTTTTCAAAGATAGAACTGTAGGCAGATTTTTTTGTATTAAGAATTTTTCCAACTAGACACTCCTAAGCTGAGTAAAAATCATTGCATATACATCTTTAGCGTGATGCAACACTAATCAGCGTCACGGACGGAGTGAAAGACAAAGACTCGAAATAAAAACGTATTAGCTACCCATTGAAATCAGTAGAGTTGTCGAGCAAATAGTTGTAAATGCTGCTAAAGTGCATTTGTCAAGAAGGCGGTCTTCTGTATTGCGCTCAGCTGCGAGTTTATTCACACATCCAGGTAATTACCTTCTATTCTGTAAATCCCAACAATATCTTCGCACAACCATCGCGCACACATTGGGTTTTTGAAAGAGTGGCTGGACAGTTGTTTGGCGGTGGTGGCAGAAGTCGCTGTCGCATCGGCAGCGGAGCTACCGTACTCCGCACTGCTAGTAGACACAATCACAAGTCATAACTTCACTCTCGCACCGTTTCGCCCAGTTGAATTCTTCCTGTCGGCTTAAGTCGGAGTTGTTAAATTCAACGGCCAGCGCAGCAATTCGTTTGTGTCATCCATCTGGCGCCACCTGCTCTGCCTCCGGTCTCCGCAAAAGCTGCCTAGTGAGGCTGCGTATGCGGGTTCATATATAATTGAGCGGAGGCAGATACCGTTAAGTGCTGTTCCTGGCACTGTTCAAAACCCTCGCTGCAGTTTTTAAGCTTTGCCTTTACTTTATTTTCTTGTTCGCTATTTATCTACGACCGTACATTTCCTACTAGTACAATTACAATCAATAGAGCTTTTTGGATCTCAACTTGCATTTTGAGCGGACTGTAAGCATTCATTCGAAGTGGAAGGGCTAGGTCATTTCACTGGATAGTAAATTATGAAATTCGCCGATTTCCCTGTCGTTTCAGGAACGAAACTTTGAAGAATAATACCATGACACCATATCAACCGGGGTAGACTGAGGCACGGTATAAGATGTTATATGATCATATAATGTTATAAACAAGATTTTTGTAAAAACCTTTTGTTAATACCTTAAAAGTAACATTCTTTTTTATCTCCGAGTATTGATGTCGACCAGACAGTTGTCGAACTAAATGATTCAACAAAATATATTTTGCTCAAACGAAGGCGCTTATGTCGCTTACGTTTTCGTGGTCCACAGATACACGTAAACCAATGAAGTAGTGAGCAGTTTCGTTTGGCCCGAGTAGAAGATTTTAGCTAATTTTACTCTAGTCTATGAAACTATGATAACATTGCAACTTGATTTTAGTCGCAAGGCGAAAAAGCGGTGTTCTTGGGTTAAACAATCCCTCAAATCTAAGCCATCACCTAACGACCATGACACAGCTAAGAAGTTGTCGAGATATATAAAAAATGTCATCTTTTAAGAGAAATGTCTGGCGCGTTTGGACTTTTTTTACAGAGTAAAGTCGAGCTATATCGTGCCAAAATTCTGCCTTATGATTTAGGTTGTTAAGTGCATAGTCTATTCATCGTCTCTTTCAACTAGTCACAATACATCTCGGCCCTTCGAGAAATCAGAACTCAGTATGTGATTTTTTTAGAACTCTAAGCATTTCGTTATTCACTTCCGCATCTACCACAAGACTTCAAAATCTCCTTCTTCGAATTTTTTAAGTGAATAATTTACTATGTTTTGAATAGCATTATAGGTCCTTTACCGAATACGGGATTTATGCAGCGAGCTGTCTTTGCCTCTGCAGTCTCCAGATGGAACCCATGTTCGTAAACCGTCTGAATTCATTGATTTTGTGTGGCTCATTATAACTCGAAAAATAAAAATTTTAAAAGTCATATAGTATAGAAGGGTATCATCTTCGCAAAGGTACAGCTAAATCGCGGATTAAGACAAACCAAGATATGTTGGTTGCACCGTTCTAAAATAGCACCATACTGATATATAAGATAAGCTTTTGTTGCATTTCATACTAACTGACCTTATATATTGGACCGATGTGAAGATAGTTATTCGTGTTGCACGTTGCCTATACATACTCAAAAATATGTTTAACCATTTATGCTTTGTATATTCGAAGCATTCTAATTAATGTATACAACATATAACAACCTAGCAGTAACGTGACAACCTAGAAACTTGACGTTGCTGCAGTTGTTGTTTTAACAGTTTGTCGTTGGCTATGTTTCTGCGGAGCTTGTCGTCTTCTCATAACGCTGGTGGTCGTATGGACCAGCATTGCTTCTAGCGACACATCCCAAAAGTTTGAACCTTGTTGCCTCCAAAAATAAAGCGAACTGCACTATTTTGTCCTGAATCTACTGATCTACTCGTGTATTCTGTTGCAGGTATTCCAAAGACTGAGATATATACGTTCGAAGAGTATGTTCTTATTGTATGTAATAATTCCATTTTATTGGTAACTTCGATGAAAAGGTGGCGGCTAGTCAATTAAAAGTAATCTCGTATAAATTCCCTTCAAGAGCACACTTTTGGTTTCTTTGACGACTATCCTTTATAACTGCTTCGTCTCGACGAAAACCAAACAGTTCGCCGAGAGATGTGTTGAGAAATTGTTTATTTACGAATGATCACTAGAATAAATTCGTACTGTCAAATGCTTATTCGCATTATCTACTAAGTCACTACTTTTTTTTTCCAAGCCTGTATGATTAAGTAGACAAGGGCCTAAACATTTTACTGTCTTACATTATACTACCGTGTACACGTAGTGGTAAATAAAGAGAAGTACTAAGACTAACCTTTAATGCCTGACATAAAGGACGAATAGCACAAGCTGTGTGTGCTGAAAAGCTGTCCTCTGTGCATAAAATAAATAAGTTCTCTGTATGTAGTCCTACATTTCACACGTGCACTCCTTGCACATACATCATATGTCTGCCAGTTAAAACGCTGCTTGTGTTCTTTTTCTACCTTTACTATGGCCGTCTTGCCAAGTGATTTCTGGGGTCCATATCAGCCCTTTGATCTAAATAAAGAAATAATCTTTTTGGCTCTTCTAGCTAAACTTAAATTCAATTTAAATTAGACCATTTTCCTATATATTTGCACCGGTTCTTCTGCGAATTTCTTATTGAAGTGGTTTTGAAGACCTATAAATTAAATAATAAAGCGTCGTTTCGAAATTGAGGCTCGCTGCTTATACAAAGTCAACAAACGCCCACAGCACACTATCTCTCATTAACTTGATTCACCTATAAGGCTCTTCATATAATTACCAATTGGTTTGCAAAGGTGTCATTCCTTGCTCTACCTCAGACCATAACTGTCTTAACAGGCCATAAACCTTTCTTAGCACGTCCTCGACATAAAGTGAGACCCTGTCCTTTTTCCTGTTCCTCCCTAAAAACGTCGTTTCTTTCTTTCCCTATAGCGTATATTCTGCAACACAAGCAAGGCGTCATCGAGCCCATATGGCCGACCAGCCAAATAGCCCAAACAGACAGATATAGATTCAAGCGTAAACAGACATAACCTATAACGTATAGGTGTATTTCGTCTATAAACATATAGTCACTGAGTTCCATTCTACTTTTGTCTGCTTGCTAGATACTGACGCGCAAACACACTCTCAGAACGAGTTTCCACAGAACATCGATTCACGTATATCTTTACGCACACAGACTCAGTCAGTTAAAAAAAAAGACAATGCAATTGTCTACATTTTAATGGGTCGTCTTCAACTTTTCGTCTTTTCTTCTGTTAGAAACAGAGGAAGGAACCAGTAAACGTTCTTTGACGCGACAAACGAGCGGTGACTCCACAAATTTCCACAAACGATGCTTTTTTCGTCAAGGTCAGCGAGCAAGCAGGTTGAGTGCGGCGGGGGGGGGGGGACACTAAGGGTTTGATGGCGGAGGACCTAAATACCATGGTTCCCTTGACTTGCTCTTCGTCGTCGTGATTGTCATTGCTGCTGGCATTGCCGTCACAGGAGTCGTTATGGGTTTGTAGGCGAAAGAACGGCGGGATGAGGGAGACGTGGGAAGTAAACGATCGAAATCGTGGTTTTGAGAATCGAAGAAAAAAGCGCTGAGAGAAAGAGAGAGAACGAGCCAAACTATTCCACCATATGTCTGCATGTCTATACCAAGAGCCTGTGCGTGCAAGATTTTCAGCTTGCCTCGCTTGTTCCGATTGTGGTTATCGTTATTGCGGGTCTGCGGTGGCAACGGCTGCTAGTATATTGCGATATTACCGTGGAAGAAGCTCTTTCCGTGGACTGCCAGCTGTCGGTTTCGTTGGTCGGCTGGATGCTTAGTTTGTCTCTTACCCTCCCCTATCTACACCCCGCCCCGGCCACATTACACAACTTCAGCAACATTTTCCTCAACACCACTAATACGAGATAGAGTGCAATGAAGCGTTGCTTTATCCTCACAAAGTTCCATTACCCTTTCTTCGCCGAGTACGTTTAATATTTTACCGTCCAACCTTTTTTTTTGGTCAAGACATTGTGTTCCTTGCTTCAACATGTACTGCTCGTTTGTTGCTCTCGTGGCTGTCCTATGCTGTCAGTCGTTACGAAAATACACATCTAATGTGGGTGATTTTTAATGACAGTAATCTTTCTCAACACTGACCTAGTGAGGGCCAAAGCGACTTTTTAGTTAGGTACCTGGCATTTGAGCTTATTTCAATTATTCCTCATATATATATTTCAATATTACCTCATAAGACAGATAACATAGTCCAGCAAGCAAACGCGGTAATAAACTTCCACAGCACACATTTGTCAATGCTCATGACATTACAACAAGTGTATTAAAGTAAAGCTGTATAAAAATGCTATCTGGCAGTGGTATTGGACATAGTATATGCGTTCAACAGCTATGCATGTAATTAGTGTTGACTCAAATGCTACAAGATTATTCGAAGTATACTTCATAAACAATAAACTTTTATAGTCAGTTTTACTTAGTCACGCCCATTCGCATACTTGATTATTAAGAAGGTTGTGAAAAGTAATTTGGAGGCTTGGTTTAAAGTATAATTCTGTTATACATTTAGCTCCGTTTTGTGATTTATCATTAAAATTTTTGTATTGTACAAGTATATTTTAGTACATGAGATCGGTAATCAGGGTAAGTTCTAACAATACAGTAGCGTTTTTTTTTAGATACCCCTCACTCGTAGTTTTAGACGGTATATGTAGCACTGATGAGTTGAGCAGCGTCAATTTATGCTGTTTATGTAGCAGAGATAATATGAGAAAAAATAGTAGGTCTGGAGTACAGTTTGAATCCTTTGCATTAACACAATGTTCGTATCAGCATATATGCTAGGTAGGTACCTGCTATGTAATAAATGCATACTACATCCTTTAAAAGGGGTAGACGTCTCTTAACGAAACTGCTTAGTTTACAGTAAGATCCAAAATTTCCTGATACTTTAGTGCACACGAAGAAAGTTAGCTGTTGAGCCGAGTCAACCATTTTTTTAAGCGGCTCGTCTTTAGGTTCTTACTTACTGCTGCGGAGAAAAGAATAGTAGGATTCACGTCTAGTTATAAGGATTTATGGTCCTTGAGTTGTTTACGATTTAAGTTGGAAGCCAGGATTTAATCGGGGCGAAAAACGTTTTGATGGCGCTCTGATAATAAGATCGCATTTTGCATTTGTTGTCACTTTATTTTGCTTCAAGAATGGTCAATAATACTTTAGGTTATGATTAGTAATATTATCCCAGAAAACATTGCCAGCTTATAAGTGTATAAGTATATATGCACACAGGTATATATTCAATAATACACCAGTGTAAAAAGTTAAGGATAAACGCATAGAAACAGCCTTCTAAAATTCAAATAGCAACTATCGTACCTGTTGTCTGACATGAAGCGAGATTTCATACGAAACGCAATCAATGACTAAACGAGAACAGAGTAACAGTTTTACAGTTAGTTGCTTCAGGATAACCCTTTATGTCCATCTAGCTTCCTCTTCCCTGGGATATCTTTAAATTTGTTACTGTATTACTACTACTAATTGAGTTTTTCACATATTTTGTTGTCATATTGTTGTTATGAATCCTTCCATAACTTGGTAGGCTTACATAATTTATTCTGGGTCGTACTTATTTAATTACTTTTACTCTATGATGAAGTGTCGCAAAACTAGTAATCAAAGAAAGGATTATGCTGCACGTGTGGCTAAACATCTTTTAAAGTTCTACTTTGCGCATCTAAACTGCATTTTACGCCGAGTTTGGCAAGCCACGCCACCGTGATTTCTGTAATAGTAGCATCTCCTAATGTTAATAAAAAAAATTCTAAATCTACCTATGCTTATTGTCCTTTAATCAATTTTTGCAGCGCTTTTGTTACGAATGTTCGCAAAATATTTTAGAAGCTAATGGGGGTATCACAAATATTCAGAAAATATCTAGATATGATTTAAAATCGACGAACAATAGTATTTGACTCTTTCATCTGTGCTTTACCATGAAAAAGCTATTGTATCATTTGTGTTAGCATTAATATTGCCCAGGTGCCTAGATCAATGCAAAGATAGTATTGGGTCGAAAATATGAAGGTTGCAAAGGAGTATTGTCGATGATTTACTAAATAATAGCATAAGAAGATAGCTAAAATTGTACCAGCAATACGATAGATTATTTTTTTATTGATTATAACTTAATGAGTGACAATATGTATATACAAACGTCGATAAGGTATAATAGAGCCGGCGAAACGGGAAAGTCAGTTGTCTGTTTTCCGGCAGATATCTTCAGACTTGATGTCTACTAAGCAAGCTGTTTGAGGCTTTAACATAGCTAAGGGAAAGTGTGATAAACGTGGGAACCATTACCACCGATAAATATTCACCCAAAACTAGAGATCGTTAGATAAATTTAGCTTCGTTATGATGGATCACTGTCAGCCAAGAGCGTATATGCATATAGAATCCGTTGAACTGGAAATCTTCGCCTCAGTGATATTTTTAGTATTCATCAAGCTTACCTCATTTCAGTTTTGCGTGACCGTGAATATCGTAACATTTTTTAATTGTAGTAATTAATTAGGAATCGTTCCTATTTCACCTCGAGCAAAATTTTAAGCTGTTAAAAAATACTAAGCTTTTTTTGCCTATTACCTATTTTTCAGTGCTGGTGAAATGTTATATACCATTGTAATTGGTTTTCAAAAGATCACAAATCCCTGGTTGCAAATCTTTGATTTTAAACTCGAAAAATTACTACGTCAGGTAAAAAGATAAAACAATGCGGTCTCTGGTGCTTGCCGATGTCAAAGGCATGTGGCAGGACTCTAGAACTAAGAGATATAGTTCCATCTAAGAATAATGCTTCTTCAAAACTAGCTGAAAAGAAATCTCCGCCGAACTCTAAAAGTCAAGTGAAGAAAAAACGTTTTTCAGCTTTTACAGTGTTTTCAGCTTTCACTTTTGATTAATACTTTCTGCTGCAGATTTCGTCGTTCACATCACGCCAGTTCCATGTTAGTTCGCTCTTCGATCCTCGTACAAATAAATAAGAAACGTCAAAGACACTGTCAGATTTTAGCCTACATATTCAAGCATAATGGCATAAAGAGGTATCATTTGGCATTCTTATCACCAGATGTACTCATCTTTAAAATTTGAGTCAAAATCTCAGTATCTGTGTTGAGTCTTTAACTACAAATTGTCTTTAGTTCTACATTCTTTCCACTGGAAAAGCCCAGGTGAAGAGCGATTTATTAGTTCGGTTAAGTAGGTGAAGCGGACGTTTAGAACCGTCCACGACGGCGTCATCGAAAACGACGATAAAAGGTAAGTAGAATAAGCGCAATTCGTTTCCTTCTTGAAGTGAATCTACTGGAAGTAAGTATAATTTTTTTTAGAATACGAGAGCCGCAATTGTCAAGATGACGGAGTGAAGGAAAGCGGACGCATCGCATGCCGGTAGCGCAACATATCACGCGCAGGCAAGTGCAAGAAGGGTGTTAGGTTTAGTTGTTTCTCATTGAAGAGCAATGTGTTTCGAAAGACTGCTGCTTTGAAAAAGGGAAAGAAAAAAAGAAAGATAGGAGAGATACAGGCGATGTAAGAATGACAGTTTGCGTTCATCCTCTTGTTCAGAATGCGTGATAAAGAAAATCTGAGCGCAAAGTTCTATGTAGATAGCAAAATAGATATGTCTACGTAGATGGCAAAATAATAATCAACGTTTAAATTGCCACGATAAAATAATATGACACAACAGTCATACATCGCAACAAAATGAACGGGTAAAGTGGTGCCTTAGGAAGCTAAAGTTCTGTGGCTTAGGGAAAAGCATAAGCGTCTGGTGATGTATATAACATAAAGTAGGGCTAGCATATTTTTATTGAGGTTGATGTTTCCCTGAAGTGATGTATCAGACTTCAAAGACAGATTTTGTCCTCGAAGGAACAGTTTGGTCAATACAAGTGCCGTTTACTTCAGTAACTATTTCAATTCTAAATTCGAATAGCTTGACAGGTGTTTTTGTAAAAATTGCATTTATCATGCCTGCGAATGACGTTTCCATTGCAACTGGCTGTAGTACTACACTGCAAATTTCGGTAACTTTAGACTACTAGTGAATCATACCTAATACAAAATAAATTTGCATATTAAAATCTCAGCTATTATTATAAGGTCAAACGTAGTAAGAATTCAGAAACCAAGGATCGTCTGAAACAAGTATACACGGCTTTTTGATCGATTTTGGCAAAGTAAATAATAGAAAAAATAAAGTGAAATCAGTTTGTTTGAAGCATTTTTTAGTGCCGATACACCCGGTGTCTGATGGCAATATAGCCATTTCTGCGCGATTTACTTAACGAGCTTTTAAGTTGTTAACATGGGTAATACCTTTACTCCAGATATAAATGTGCCACGGGATGAGACTTCAATTTATAAGGACTGCCGATAGCGTATCTTTATGATTCAGCCGATTCACATATCTACCTGTATTTTCTGAACTTGTATCTATTTATTTGCCAACATAACATTTTTTCCTTCACCCAATACTAGCCGCTTGCTTGACAACAGTAAGCATAGTTAGGTGTTGACTTGGGTAGCTTATTATTACGTATGGAGAGGATACTGAGATATTTACCGTTTTCTCTATATCTGAAAAGCTATGCACCACTATACACAATGTCTACCAGTAACACGTTCCATATGCACGTTATTGTCTTTCTGCTTGAGGTTGTTGCATACTCGACAAATCCATGTGTTTATTGAAGACGGGGACTCCTATCAACAAAGCCTTCCAGCAAAGTCTCGGCCGGGCCTCATGAATACTTGTATCATATACATCCTTCGCTGTTCCTATGTAGCTCACCCCGAAACAGAAAACAAGAAAGCGACTGTGAGGAACTCGAATTGCTCAGTGCCGCAGGCCAAATCTTTGATAACGATTTGAAAGCAATATTATTTTCAACAATTCGCGTTTTCTGACAATAGCAAAGTACAATCGTATGCAATTTGTACCTCTAAAACGTCTAATTTACTTTTTCATAAATATATTGGGTGCGGCTGTGTGACAACTTCGATAAATACATTTTTAGAAATCCTCCTATTATGAAAATTTCCCTTCTAGAAATTATAAAGCCTTACAAATTCTAAACATATCATGGCTATACCTATAACATCAGCCTTAAAATATTTTTGCCTCCACTCGAAGTAGGGCGCCATTAGGGGCTGAGTCTAACAAATCAGGACGCTTCCAGGGTAGATATCTGTGGAATGGCAAAATAGTTGGAGCAGAAACTGTGGCCATTACGCGGACTCCCGTACTGTTCTTGGTGCTCGTGATGTATTTGTTGAAAGGAAAACCATGAAAATAGATATTGCTTGAGTAGACTGTGGATTCTATCTAGTCTAGGTGATATATAGCACGAACGGAGTTTAATGACTTAATATACATATTTACTTGAAATGCTTCAGGCTGGGATTACAGCAGACTCGCTAAATCCAAAGGCTGTAAACCAGCAATTCTTCACTTATTTATATATATTATGTTAGTAACTATTGAAATGAATATTGCTGACTATCTTCGTTACTTTGATGATACAACAACTGGACGGCTTATTCAGTCTATTTTAGATTAAATGAGACTGGTATCAAGATTATAACCAGAACATTAGTTTCAAGCATCGTATTCCGATCTGAGTATGTTTTTTTTCTATATTTAATAACTATGTTTGATATAAATCGTATAGTTACTGGGTTGTTGCTGAAAATGTCCGTTTAAAATCTTTTTACAACTCGTTGACCATTAAATGGAGAGTGAAACGGCTTCAATTGATATAGCATATGCCAGGAACGAACATTCGATTTTCATGAAAAAAGTTCCCGACTAATTTGCAAAGACCTTTATTATAATTAAGTATGCGGCTTTGCAAGACTCACGTATATTGATTTAAACTGTTCGTAAGAATCCAGGTTTGTAAAGGAGCCCGAGACGCACCAAAAACCTTGGTGCGTTTCAGGCAATTTCTTATTAAATGTTCTTCATTAGAACATCGTGTTTGAATAATTCGAAAAGGCGATTGTTTTAATCTCTAAAAAGAAGTAGAGATTTAACTATGCTATACCAATGATGGCTACCATAGTATGTATTTATATGAATGTGGTGAAGGTTTTTGAAGAAAGCGTATAAATTCTGTTTTTAGTGTATGCGTTAGATGAATTGTATGTATATTATTCACGGTTCCGGCATAATCGTCAAACATTCATTTCGAATTGTTCGCGCGATGTACTTTATGATCATTAAAGTTCCCAGTGCTGACCGATTAAACGTAACTAAAGAGTTCTTTTACCTTCCGCATGCTTTGTTTTGGATAGAACGGTAATAGTTTTTCGGAAAGAATGTGAGCAATATAGTGGGCATATAACGATGTGTTTAACTTTGGTACAACTAATTTGACCTTAGTTGCAACCTCTAGTGCTATTACATCCATGCCGATTAAGTCTTGCTGCCTATTGTATCGATTCTCAAAAACCCGTCTGTGGTCCATATCACATGCAAACGTTGACGTTCTGGCGCGAACGCTAGTGCACACTGCGCTATACAGTTTCTCAGTGGTTATGTTATTTGTTGCGTCACCTTGTTCACCTTGGCTAAATTCGTGATTCGGAATGCTCCAACAAACAGCGGAAAATTTAGATTTGATGCAGTTTCTACTAGTGTGCTTTGACAGCCAAGCCACTATGTCGATAAGTAGTAAACGGTCCTCTATCATTAAAAATAAATCGATATTCAATGCAACGATGCACTTGTATTTTAAGCATTGTTTGATGGCGACTGGTGGCTAAATTTTTGATAATCATTCCGGTCTTACAAAATCCAGCTTACTTAACAACTCAAGCCTACGGATCGTGCACAACGACAAGACTTCTTCAATTGGATGACTGGAAAGCAACAACAAAGTTAGGGGCGAATTTTTCACTTAAATAATCATTTGTGCTTCTGGCTTCACAACTGACCAAACTTTTGGATTTGGAGTGATAAAAGACCCACGTGTGTTTCGCGAGAGGAAAATGCATCTCAAACGTGTCACTGTTTCGAACGCGTTATTAAATATTTTCTCTGAAAAAGGTGGTGGAAACAGTTGGTGATGTGAGGTATCGGGACACGATAATTCAGTTTTTTGATACTCCAAACGAATGATCGGTGACGTATGGTTTCAGTAAGACGGTGCGACTCTCCAAATAGCATGTAAAATAATGAGATTATTGCATATTGCTGGCGTATAATCTGCTGCATAACAGTCGCATGCCTACTTTATGAAGAAATCGAACTTTCGATATTGCGACAAAAAAAAAAAAACTATATTTTATTTATCATTTAAATTATCCACTATTATTAAGACATGCTATGTTTTTAGAACCGTTATTCTGTTACCCCTTTTTTTACTTTCGACTTCTGAAGATTTGCTACAGCTTATTTCTGCATCGACAGCTAAGGGTTGATCAATTCAGCTAAAACCTTAGTGAGCTCTCATCTGAATTATCGTTAGTCCAACCCTAATCCTACAGCTGATTACCTTTTTTTTTTATTAATTGTGTGAGTACTGGAGTAAGCACCGTTGATTACTTTTGTTCTCCAGATTATAGGACAACTAAACTTAGTTTATTTAGCTATATATGTGTGTATATATATGGTAGCTTTAACAGTTGAGTAAATTACTAATATTTTCAGCCTCGACACAGAGGGACCAAAATAAATATAAATCTGCGGACTGTCACTAGACTTGCCACTACAACCCTTTACATTTTTATATTATGTAAACTTTCAAGCACACCGGTTTATTATATTTGCAGGTACATGGCTTAGAGACATTTGCACTATCTGGAACAGAATTGTGACTGCTCAGAACGATATTAAACACATAAACAGTACCTCAAAAAGAGTCCGTTAAAGATATCTTTGATGGGACTGGTCATGTAATTTCCGGTGACAAAGCAAATGATTAGATATGTGAGATTAAAATTGTAAATGTAATAACCAAATACAATTTCAAGTTAAATAAACATTAAATCCCCTTCACAAAATTGCTTCTGAGAAACAACCAGAAAACTGCATATTTAATTTATCTGGCTTAAATTAGTGTCACGTAATATTTTTATACTACATTAATATTCCACTTTGCAAATACTGCACTAAAGATTCAATTTAATTTTTTTTTGTTTAAAGGCACGGGTAGACTATTAGATCAGATAATGAAATTATCTTCATTGTTAACCTCTTACGAATACTCAAAAGCAAGATCCATTTGAAGAAGCTTTTTGGTGATTTCGGTAATTTTGAAGAGTAGAAAGCAAGAAGAGCAGTTGGTGGTTGTGGGGCGGATGAGTTTGTTTATGTTATTGGTAATGAAGGTAAGAATGTGACAGTATAATTTTCTTATGATGAGGTCTGACCTGATTCATTTTCCAAAGGTCCAAATTGGAAAAAACCCGTGAATGGTTATAACGTAATAGTTTGTGTTCCAGTAATATTTATCAAAATTTTAATAATATCTAACATTTCCAAATGTAGGAAGTAGATGTGATCCTGTGCAATATTATTTCGTTATATACTACAATGCATATTTCTGCCTTCAGTACTCAATGTTCACTTTTCATTCGATTGCAAATCACTAAACTGAGACCAATTTTTGTGCAAGTCCGCAATACAAACTATTCAATAAATTTAAAAAGAAAAATCAATAAATTCTGCTTTAAAGTCAATTTCGGGGCGGTTTCCGCAATAGTAATTATAAAAAATACGGGCTGTACCCCGGCCATTGTTGAGTCACTGATGTGTTGAGTAATAGAAGTTATTACATGAGATCGATTGCCTAAAATGCTTCACTAATTCAGATTTAAATTAGTCAGAAACGTACCACATTTTAATGGTGTTTCGAGTGGGTCAGAAAAGTTTTGATCATTTCAATCCCCATAATTACTTCTCAGAGATCGTCTACCCATATATATTCAACTCCCAATCATCCGCGTATATTCAGCGCGTGAAAGTATTGCTTGTCCTTCTAGAAGCAGTTCGACCATAGCATCAGTTGCCCTTAGCAGCGTCATTATCCACCTCATTTTAAATCCTCATAATTTTCTTGAGATGCCGGATATCAACTTGCGGAGCACCTATATTTGACCAGCGCGAATATAATTATGCGAAGGAATGTAAACGCCTAGCAACACAAAAGATACTTTGTAGTTGTAAATTTGTTTCACATACAGAGCCGACGATAGCTCACAAATAACTCACGCGCCAAAACTCAACGGTTTATTTATTAAACTCTAAGACTCTGAATAATTAGTTTGTCGGAATATTTGCGTCATGCGACATAGTACCTCGATTACTAAAGACCGAACAAAAATGATAATGACAATGCGAGACCTCGTAGTGCAACCCTTTGAGAAAACGCGGATCACTAAGGCAGCCAGCTCAGGAAGTGTACGCAACGAATGCTTAAACCTTTGTTTTCAAAGAATACATGGATTTCGTTAAATCAAAAGTAACAACAGCATTCGCTCGACGCACATTCTAGTTGAACTAGATATTCCTGGCAACGATTTTACACAGGGCGAGAATAACCATGGATGAGAAAGTGACGTCGCTTTCCTCATTTTTTACATTAACGGATCTGGCTCAGAGGGGCAATCTTATTAACGTCCCTAGTAGGTGTTAGGTACAGTAACTCCTAGCCAGACTCCAATTAGAGGTCGTAAAGCTGGTACTAATATAAATCCTTAGAGGGAATTTAAAAACAGAAATATAATCATAGCCAGAGACATTCTACATAGCCGGCACACCTTTGGCGTATTCGAGTAGATTTCCGTATTGAAATTTCTCTGTCAATTGACAGCTACTTCATCGCATCAGTCTCAGATGGAAAACTCTGGCGATAGCAGCGATAATTAAGAGCCCCAAGTCCAATAGCAACCGCTATCTGTCTTTACAATCTAAAAACTACACAGTTAGCGAGTATATCTCATATAGAAGAATAACACAGTACTGTCTTAAGTATGGCTTAAAATGTCCTGCCTCAAGCTTCCTTAGGCCAGCCTTGCTCGGAACTTGTATAGGCCTTGTAGTATTATTTTACTCTGAATTGCATATCTTTCAAAACTAAGGGCAACTAACTAACTATAATGCATAAGATCAGTAATTGAGACGGGAAAGACATGACCAACCTTGATGAGGAGCTGCCAAAGAGATACAATGTAAATTGTTGTGAAAGAAATACAACTGTAAAAAGATTTTCTTTTTGAACGCGTTGAAAAGGTCGTGTATTTTCATAGGGTTGTTCAATACGTTTAAAAAAATTACACAGCTTTTTAGAGATTTGCCTTCCATCTAGAACTGCCAACATATTTCTGGTTCGATTCTTATGAAAATAGGTGAGGAGGCGGACTATAAATGGTCATTTAATGCAATGGCTGGTCAGGCTGCCACGAGTGAGACAGCAGCCTTTCGGACCTTGTACGATGACTCTTTCTGATAAGAAAACGCTTGTTTCGAAATTGTATTGCCATTGTTGTTATTGTGATTGGTAAAAGCGTGATATTACATTGATTAACTAAATAACTACTGATTCTCAAACTAGACAAACAAGTACTTGCGTGCTAATACATATAAGCTCTTATATGCAATCTAAGTGAATTTGGAATGGACTTTAAATGTGCTGTATAGTAGTGAATTTGTGTTCACTAGTTCAAGTCTTGGATGTTTTGTTTAATCGCTGAGAGCTCAGAAAAACTTCAAGACTCAAATAAAATATTCAGCATTGAGTTTGTGCTAATCGGAAAACGATAAATGTGCTGAAGTGATGGAAATGCCAGAGAGCGCGAAGTCTCGTGGAATCATGTCTAATTGCATTTCATTTCATTGCAAGAAACTTTTAGAAAGAGTATTTCAATAATATCGATAAGCTTCTCATACATTAAATGAACTGACATGAAATTATGCTAACAATATGTAAATAGAACCATAATTTCTACCTAAGTAATATACCGTTTTTTTCTTTATATACATACATAAAGAAACTGGTACTAATTTACAATGCTACTTTATGTATTAATGTCAAGCTCAATATTTGCTTGGTATTGCAGTAATTCCCAAGATTGTTTGGAGAGGAACGATATGATGCCCTTCGATTGGATTTAATTGGAGACGTCCATATTGGTCACAATGAGGATAAACATTACCATCCACATAAGTGAAGCCAAAAAACCAATTATCATGCTTGGCACTTCGTTACTATTTGGATTGTTCAAAAAATAATTATAGACTACGTAGCGAACTGTATTAGGACGTTCTACAATGCAAATGTCATATAATGTAATATTTGGTATCAATGGTACAGCTTTGTATAGAATTCACGATTCAACAATTCACTTTTTTTATGTATAAATTCTTCTTTTATTTTCTTACTTCTTCCCTCTTCCTCTCCCTTGCGCTTCTAACATGCAAGATTGCGATGTCGTTCGAAATAAGTTCCATGCATCGCGTTAACGAACTATAAATTTCCAGTTTCTTTAATGAGAATGTCGAGAGAACATTTTACGTACGGTAAAATAAATGGCATCTTTATAATACTTTTGCTTAAAAACAGCAGCATGTTATGTTTGCACTTTGAATAACATGTCACGCATACATCGAGTGCAATGATAGATGCTCAAACTCGAGCTATCTATAAGAGTACGAGAAATTCCGTGTAATACTTTTTGAGTTTTAAGGTTAATAAACACTTTCCAAATTCTTAAGCAAGTATGCCCTTTGTATCAGTATGATAAAAATGGCATACTTCAAATATACGTGAAGGTCGTTAAGTGTAATTAGTGCCTTCATTATTTGCAGATCTTGCACGTTTACTAACTTCTTCTCTTAATCCATTATATAGCGCCACCTTCTCTGTTTCAAAATGTGCCTTCGACATCATATAGGACAATAGCTTTGTGCGTATATATATATAGACAAATGCCTTGAAAATCTTTAATCATACATCTTATTTAGTCTTCACATTACGTACCACTTCAGTTACGTTTAATTTATTTATCGAAATTAATATTTAATAAAAGGAGCCAAAGGCTGTAAAAGGTTTAACCTAATTTTAGGAGTATAGTTTAGAAACTAGTCTACCTGCTGTTTTGAAAAGGTGAAACACTTACTGTTCCAGTTCCTAAAAAATTGCAGTCAAAATTTTTTAATGCTGTTCTCGGAACCATGTCATAATTGCGAAAATTTGCAAATACTAATTTCACGGCTTTTTGATTACCACTGACCAGCAAAATCGCTTCCAAGGTTGAAGGAAAAAATCTTGTTCTCTTACTTAGAAAATGAAACACAAAAATAAACTCGCAGCACTTTACCTAATCTGCGGAGTTCGGTATGCCAGTTGGTTTGAGATCACTAATCTACTTTGGATCCTAGATCTCTATATCGTGCATTTGAAAACTGATGGCAATGAGCGATTAATTTGTACATTTTTTTATCAGTTATTTTTTCTAACTGAAATATTAAAAATATTATGAAATTTTTGAGAAAATGATTCATATTTTATAATGTATGAGAAGTTTGAGTGAGATTCTTTGTAATAGGGATTACTATTAGTTGCACTTAAGGATTTGTTGTAGGCATTTGTTGCAAAGCTCTCTATTTTCTAATAAAACGGTCACTAAGGTAAAACACCGCGTATACAACAAAAATTCTCCCTAAGTATGTATACTTCTTTACATTGCTTTTCTTCTATTATTTTTGATATGATTTCTATAAGAGGCGCTAGCAAGTGTATACCCACTGCACACTTCATGAATAATAGCGTATACTAGGTCAGAATATGAGTAATGGCGAGTTTTTTTAACTAATCCCTTTATTCTCCACTTTTATTTTACACTTATTTATCTCTATGTCTTATTCGAAAACGCTTTGATTCTCCCGTAAACCTTTTGTATTATGCAGTAAACCAAATTTTACCTCAAGTTTAAGCCCCAAAGGTCAAGATTCCCAGTGCATTTTTGATGCTTACCTTGTTCCGCATCTTACGGAAATAAAAAAAATCTGTCAAAGCAGCTGGATATTTGCCTCGTTCGCAATACGGACAGCGTGCCCATAATAGCATTTTAAAACTAATTAATGCAGTGAGCCATTTGGCTCTCGCGGGCCATCCAAGGTCAATCAGGACCGCTTACAGGCACATTTGAAGAAAGATGGCTCTCAAACTAACCTATGAGTCGACCAAGAAGATAAACTAGAGTTATGTGACTATTTTCAGGAACATGGAATCTATGAGAACCACCTAAAAATTAGGCATATGGTTGAAGTATAAATTGAGCAAATAGTGTAGAAAAACACGGCTTCTTATTGTCTCTCAGCATTTCAGCTGGCACCTGGCAATACGTAGTCTCAACGACAAAGTTCTATACAAAATTGTTTTTAGCAATGTTAGGGGAGATATGTCTAAATTCAAAGTCAAGCCAGATATCAATAAGAAAGAGTAAGATTTGCCTTTGGTGGGATTAGGTGGGTCTTAGTCACCGCGAAACTCTTGTAAGGAATAAGACTCTTAATAAGAATCTATATATGGCTTAGTTACGTTAGAGTAAACAATGATGTCCAACAGAGAAAACCGGATAAACAAAACAAAGTCACCCTTCTTTGTGACGATAGCAGACGATACACGGCAAAGGAAGGGAAAGCAGCGTTGAAGGTGTGGATGCAAGTTCTTTTATATTTACCATTACTTGACAATGACGAAGGTTTCAAAAATAATTTGAGAGAGCTCTTCCTTTGTCCTGAACCAGTCCTCAATATTTTGTAGAAAAATGGAATAAACAAACTATTTGGGAAATGAGACATGGCCGTTCAGAGTGACAGCGAATATATAATAAATAAACTTATTGCTAAAATTCGAATAAAACGCTGCGTTTTTCTCAAGTTAAAACGTCATCACATTTTTCCAAATTTAATTTAAAAAAATGTTCGGTGCAATGGCGTAAAAACAACAAAGATTTGAATTCGCAAAGTCTATGATTCAAATTTGATCAGATTTGATTTGAGAAATATGATTCAATATGATGTCAATCATAATACCTAAATGCAGTACTAAATGCATAATGTCTGATAATACTAAGGGCGAAATACAAAAATAAAGTTCGGAAGACGTATAAGGAACCCATTTTCCCAGGTTTCCATGCCAATTTTCATTCTTTGTTTCCTACTGATTTATATTAAACTCGATGAACAAATACATCTCAAACGGTATATATCTCATCATAATAATATCATCTCAAACAAATGACCCTAAATTTAATAGGTTTTGAAAATGAGAACATCAACTACCAGCCATAATTTATTGTCGCCTTGTGTGAAACCTATATAGAACAGCGTACAACACAATATGCCAAATTATTGTTTTTGATGAGAGGGTAACGTGGTTAGGGTTATATCTCGAACACGACGAATCACCATCTCGGTGCAGTCATTTTCTAAAAATTGTCAGAGAGCCGCATGTTTTAGAACATGTATACATGAATCTCTACATTTACGGGTCACGAAGGGAATAATATTATAATACAGTCAAACCAGATACTATTAAAGGACACGCAACAGGCTTTAGTTCGAAAGACACAAGCTGAAAATGTTAACTAATAGAACTTCAACGTATAAACACAGATCTCGCTATCTAGATACATATATGCATACAGTTCTTCTTCCATCACGCCCTAGACAGGCGCGATCAAACATGGTTGACTTGAAACATTTAATAAAAAAAATGTGTAGCTTTCATGATTATATTCTATCGGCGTAACGTTTCAAGGAAGCCAGCGATCCTTCGCCACTTGAAGTGGAGCACATAGCAGAGGACTCTAGGCGCATCACATCGATTGCACCTACACCTTTCGGTCTCTACCTCTCCGTAGCCTAATATTTCCACAGTCATTCAAACGTAATTATTATCACTAAACTCTATGCAACCAAGGGACTAAATAAAATGGCTAGACGTAGTGATCGCAGTCCTTGTTTGATTAGGTGAGCATTGTATTGATCATGGCAACAAAAAGATGTTTGCTCAAATATATGCTCAATTTATGTAGGATCATTTATGTTCTAGTGTGCATATTGGTAGTGCCACCTCAGATTAAATGAAGCAAAACATTTTCCACAATTCGTTGCAAAGTATGTCCAATTGACATAGCCAATAGCGGCATTATAATACTTGATGAACCGTTTTGTAAGTGACACAAAGTAAGAGCCATTTTTATGAGACGAAATTTCACAGCAGATCTAGCCATCTCGTTCTTCATCAGCTGGGTCACGGGAGTACTATGATGAAACTTATGCATACCAAAACTAGCCACAAAATGATAAAGATTGCTCTTATCTTAGAGAACATAATGCGGCAGAGCTTTTTGACCCAAGTACCATGCTATTGAAAATTATGGGTTATATTTTACTGTATTGTCCCGCTATAGAAGACCTATAGCAAGTTTTCAATGTAGGCTGAATGGGACAACTTCAAGGTCATCAATGAGTGATCGGAACCTTCATATATAACTCAATATTCGCACATAGAAACATAAGCGTACTTGCCTATATCAGCAAAACGAATGAAAGGCCTTCGGTTCCAGAAACATATTATTTTAATCTATGTATATAACAAGGTTAGAGTGTGGATAAAATTATTGTCGCCAACATAGGTAAAAAATACTTGATAAAAGAGACGGAAGGCCCAAGTTAAGCTAGAGAAGCTGTCCGCTGATGTATGAGCTTTCTGATGGCAGTAAGGATAAAGGAACAAGATTTTCAGTAAACAAAACCCCTGAAACGTCATAAATGGGGCTTTAGACATTAGATACGATGCAGCTTTAATGAAATTAAAATTACTACAGTAATTTTGCACAAACATACAAATACTACACCAAGCTTTGACGAATAAAGTTACTTGTCTATTTATAGCCGAAAAGCAAATTTTGCAACCCTAATATGATTTTGGAAATAAAAACGAAAGTTTCTTCTGCTTTAAATTATCTTTATTAAATGTTCTCATCAACTTCAAGTGAGAAATTAGTCATTTAGATCGATTATATTCAAGTTTTATTTACTTACCCTCTTTTTTTATTTATACTTTCCCATATAACGATGGGTTGCAGCTTAGTGTGTTAACCTTTCGGAAAACTCATTCGACCTGTGTTACTACCTCTTTTATCTCTATATATACATAATATCCTCATATAATGGAAGTAGAAGAATAGATATATTTTGTTTAGCCTTAGCACCTTGTTAATAAACAGCTGCGGCTGCTTTTGCCACGGCTGATTCTGCTAGTGCTCCATACAATTCGTGCTGTTCAGGAATCAAAAAGGAGCTTTAACCGTCGTTTAGCGTTTTGCAATCATATACGACAAACGTCTAAACAAGCACGATGTGCTAAGTACGCGTAAGATACTCTACGAGATGTGCTTGTCGAAGAACGCGTCTTTTTTATCGCTAAGAAATGACTGGTAAAGGATCTGCGTGACTGTTCGTTCAGAACACCCAAGGGGATAATTTCTTCTGGTCTCGGGATAATCTTCTCTAACTACTTAGGTGCAAAAAGTGCGCGAATCATCACCAGTAGTATAAAATTTAAACATTCTAATATTGTTTGGATTTCTTAAGTGCATTTTCTCTATAGAGCTGCGTTGATGATTCTATTATGTTTTGCTATAGTACTATACTAGTCGGCGTAATAAATTAGGTCACTGTACATGCGGTTTTTTTTAAGGTTTTCTCTATAATCTTTAATTGGGTCTTTAAAAAGTGCATTAGAGCTGTGGTGTATAGATCTATAACCATTAGTATTTTTAGCCTTAATGTACCTTAGGTAAGTGTACCTCGGCTCGTATACAAATTAAAGTTACTTTTGTTAAAAGTGCAATTAAATAAAATCGGAAGCAACGAAATCTATGTACGTCAAATCTGCTTATTTCAACAGCGTTGTATTCCGTGAGAAAACCACCATAAGTACTCAACGTATTAAAATATTAATCGAAATTTTCGAATATATTACTGAGCTGAACACTAATGAGGTATCGTAATTTTTTACCGGAACAATAAAAAAAAATTCATTTGCCGACCTTATAAAAAATTAATAGAAGCAGCTGATTCAAAGACCTCCCATAAAGCATTTATTTTTATTCCTATTGTTCTTTTTTACGCCTTCATTCCCTATGAATAAGTCTAAAATAGATGATTATTTGTTCGGCTCGTGTTTATCTAACCTTGTATTATCATGGATCAATTCTATAGGTTGAACTATAAAGTCAATAAAGAAATTTATTGATAATAAATTAGTTTTTGATGTTTAAAGATCCGTTTAGAGCAATTATCTGCGACAATGCTAAACACGTGTAATTTTAGGAAGTTTTCGAAAAAGAACTTTAATACAGTGCATTCTTTCTCCGCATCGACAGAGGAAAAAGTAGAAAATAAATGGACACTCCTTAGTACATACACTCATTTTGAAATTGTAGTGATTTGACTGTAGTACAGGGCAAACTGCTGAAAAAATCTAAGATTGCCGTTTCACTAATCTGCGAGAATAGCAAACGGATCATGTAAATAGTTATAATGTGGTTATAAAGGATTTCTTAACGTATATTTGCATCGTATAGACTATTGCATGGTATAGAATTTCGGACCTCTGAAGTCGTACAGCACCCTGGTGGCCCACCGCTCCATTGGATAAACCCAATATCATGTATTATTATTTCGAGAGTGACATGCTCATTTCTGGTTAAACAAGTTCGCCTACCGCATAAAAATAAACATGTATTAACTATATGGAAAGAGTTGCATCAACTAATTTTGTAAAGTGTTCGGTTCAATCTTTGGGTAAATTGCAAAGAACAAAACGGATTGATACAAAATTCTCTATATTGCTTTCAACAAAGCTAACATGCACGTTAGTATATCAAGACATACTAAAACATGTCCTACTTTCCCAGTACATATAACACAATACACCAACGCAGCCAACAATGTGAGTGCAAGTACCGTGGAATAGACGTCAATCACATTTCGGTTGATACGGAAAAGGATGGGGGGGACTGCTTTGTGTTTTGGCCACGAGGATGACTTCAATAAATAGAAGAAATCTGGACAGCCGTTGCCACCTTTGACTATTTTGGTCTACTACTTATTGTTGTCGCTTTGCCCTGTCCGGAGTGACTAAGTCACGCGCTGACTGGATGCTTTTCATTCTTCATCAAGATCCACGCTGGCCGATTCATCAAGCTCTTCTCCCTATGGGCGGTCCTGGACCGTTTTATTTCAGGAGAAGAAGCGAGTTGGCTTACTTGCTGGCGTTGCCGCCGCAGGCGATGACGTTATTACTACTGCTACGTACCCTAGCATCGTTTCGTTGTCCCCTTAGTCTTACTCCCCTCTTCTCCATCTCGCCCTGCTTGCTTGGCATTTAGAAATAGAACAGGCAGTGTACAGCGCTACCTCCGCTGCCTGCAGCACCGCAGCTGTTAGGAAACTATTAGATTGCAGGCGACACAAGTTCTTCACTCGTTTGTTAAGCTGCTGCTGCTGTTTCTGAGCTACTGCTGCAGTCACTGCCGTTGAGCTCCATACTTTTCTGGCAAGGGAGATCTAACATAGGACGATGGGGCAAAAAAACATCACTCTGCTATCATCAACAATCATTTAGCCAACATTTGCATCTCTCACGCGTCTAAGCAGCGATACTCACAGAAAAAGTCGGCAGAAGCATTACAGCTCGCACATCAGACCAACCCCTTGACCGATGAAGTCGAATGAGTGGCCAGTGTTAGAAATATGACAGGTCTAGGTAGGCATAACGAACGGAAAAAGCTTTAAATAGCAGGAGGGACGAAGTGCGTTGTAGCTCTGAAAATTTGAATACACAGAATGATGTTATCTTGTTGTTTGTTGTTCCGAGTGCTAAAATTTGCTTTCCTGCTATGTATCAATGATATGATTTTATAATGCAATTTCCAACGAGCATTTGCCTTGAATATATGTTATAATTATAATCACCATCGGTAACATGAAAATTACGAAATTTATAATTATTTCTTCGACTATTGTTTTTTTTTAACTAACAGCTTGTCGAGATATACTGCTAGTTATTACATCACAATATAACGTATAGAAGGCACATGTATATGTCATTTTTTCAATGCTTAAAAAACATCAGCCTAAATTATGGCTATGCTAAATTCACACACTTCCATACCTTTTATTGTTTGACCTTTTGCAGCTCTGCCAAGTAACTGTAGGCATTTGCATTTTAAAACGTTACCATACAAGTTGATACGATTAAAAAAAAATAAAAGTGAAAAACAGACAATATTTATTACATTATTTATTATTATTTTTATTATTTATTGTATTAATATTTATATAATAAGACAATATTTACGTGCAAATTCTGCTACATATTTCCCCACCGAACGCATTGATCTCTAGATATTAACTGTAACGGCGTACAGTTATTACCGGGAACACCGCATGCGAGATTGTCAATTTTTTTGAACATGAAACCGATCCACGTGTTTTAGATTAAGATTATGCAATTACTCTGAAAGATCTATACGGTGAATGCAAAGCCAATCGGTGGCTAATCCTTTGCCTCGAAGAAGTTTTCGTTATATCCAGAACCAGGTTACCTCTTCAGTCATGTATCAGGTATCCAGAGCACAAGCATTATTATTTTATTGCAGTTTTTTTAAATAGCAAAACTATTTTAATAATTTTTACTGCCGTATTTTAAGTATAAAGTACGATGACACCTTAAACTTGTACTGTGGTATCTAGAAGGCAATTTATTTTTCTGAGATACGGTTAAATTGCTCAAAACAGGCACTTGACACACAACTAATAATGGAATAGTCCTTTTAAAACAAACTACTTTAAAAGGCTCACATTCAAATCAATCGTATAAGGCATATTATAGTCAACTTCCAGCGGGTGTAGATATAACAACATGACGTCGCTTAAGGCCGCTATCAAATAGTCTTTCGTTAACTTAGTACGGGAAATTATTCGAAAAAACTTACGCGCAGTTTCGGATATCATTTGAATAAATTATCGAATCTTGTGGCACTTACAACAAATAATATAGCTCGCCTCTGACGTTTCTAATGAAATATTAGAAAAAAGTAGGAAATTATAATCTACAAAGACGAATGAACTCCGCTTCTAAGTAGTAGTTGAGATAGACTTGCTTCTGTGTTCGTTATATAAGAGTTAGCCTCTGCTTGCCGTTCTGCTTTTTGACTAACCAGATATATTAGGAACTCACTATACTGTCTCCTGTGTAGTCAACCCACATTAAAAGATTTATTATTAGTACGTATATATCCGCATATATCTACTATCCATATCGAAAAAGAACAAATGCTATAAATTGCATGTTTAGCTATTAGTACGTTTCAAAGTGTAATATCATTTCTCTTTGGTTTGTTCATCATCAAAATGGAAAATGTAGATTTCTTGTTTCAATTTGTCTTCTGCATGGGCCGGTGGGGTTTTACCTTGACAACACGTACGCTTGAAACAGAGTAAAGAAACTACTGGAAAATTAGGCCTTACAGCAGCGAATCAAGATCAAATTAATCGTCTTATTCAGCTACTAAGCACAAATCACCTTCTCGATGAGGCTTTTAAATTCGAGTAATATTTGGAGTTATACGAGAAACACATGCAGATTACAGACGAGATCAATGTTGAGTTACATTCACCTAGAAAGTTAGGCTATTGTCATAATTCTAATAAAATTTTGATTTGAACGTGACAACATATTGTACAAACATGCATTCAAAACAAATCAATCAAACTAAATTATTCGCATTTGTCAGGTACCATTCCAAACACTATATACACATTTAAAACAACTTCAGCCAACTTGACTTTATATATTGTCCTATATTATGCATATGACGGCTTCACCAGTCTGGCTAAAGGTAGTATTATAACACGGTGTTTTGAATGGTTCGCCTGAAGTAGTTCACGAGGTTATTTGTTTAAAACCTACTAATGATTGCATTATACATTACATTATGGTGTTATTGTTTTTCAGTTATTATTGATTGAACTTGCAGGCAGGAAGTATGAGACAGATCACAAAATTGTCTGTCTATATTCAAATGTGTCAACTCTGCATAGGGATTGGCGAAAGCCGTGCACTGCATAGCGCGTCACTGAGTGTCTGCTAGACCACTCGAGTCCTTTCCAAGTGTCGGCTATCATCGAACCGTTTCTTAGAATTCAAGATCGACTTCCGCAAATGTTCGATCCCATTTTAGCAGGCTTTCTTGGAGGGCAATCCTACGGCCCTTTTGAAGAAAGAGACCCTTGTTCCCTCTAAATGTTCAAGGTCTTCACTATGGGATCATGCTAAAGCTCACCTCGTAAGCGGCAACTTCGAAATTAAAAGGTTGCAAAGCGACTGAGGGGGACAATTTGTGGATGCTAAGTATTGAAAACGAAGCTGTCAAGACTCTTATGCATCTCAAAACAGAGAAGAGATCGGTGAAAAAAGCCCTAAATGGCTTTGAAAGTCAATTATTCTAGCATATTTTAACGTTACGATGGTTGTCCATTCGAGGGGCGGCAACATATTCTTATACTGTACTGCAACTTGACGTTTTTCAT
>NW_019214188.1:40941-138584 GCF_002532875.2 Varroa jacobsoni | reverse complement strand
TATAGATGGAATGATTGAATACACGTTTGTGTCACCATCGAGGTTATATAGGTATTCCAATCGTACCATTTATAGCGAGACTTAATCTACGTTTTTAAATCTCTAAGTGAATTATGCTGGCAGGCGTTTCAAGAGTTGATATTTTTAATTTTTGAGGAGTATCAGCACTTCTCCTCTTAGGAGTTACACATTGCACTGTTCTGTTTATTGTTTTTTTCTACAGGTTTTCTTTTGTTCTCAGGTTTGTTTCTGCTTACTTAAGCTTTTTGGGGCCACGAAATATTCATTGTACAATACAACATTATGTACACTCATAACTGAATATGTTGAGATGGATAGAGAAAGTCTCCAGTCTGTGAAGTCCTCCTATGTCATCCTTACAAAACCACGATCACACAAAGAAACTGATAAGAGACTTAAAAAAAAATACACTATTCTTTTCGTAGTATTATGGACTAACATAACCTTACAGCTATGCCATTTTCCGACCAGCCAAGATCATGAGTGATGTGGCAACAAGCTGCACACGGTTCTCTCCAGGTACAACTATTAGCTTTGTGTGTAGTAAAAGTCTGTTTCAGCTCCACCTGTTTGTTTGCACTATCGTTCGTAACAAAGTAACGTAATAAAACAGAATTAAAACTGGCCTCCCATCTTCTGGTGAAATAAGTGGCAAAACATTGTCGATTTACTTCATGCTCGAACCTAACTTATATATGCAACTATTTGCAGCAGATAAAGCCATAAGGTAGCTTAGTGCGTAACGTATTTACTTGCTAATATTAGGGATACGATGTGGTCTGGGTTCTGGTTCGAACCCAGGCATAGATACGCTTCGCCTCGTGCTAAGAGCCAGTCGTTCTGTGAACTAACAGGATGGGAAACCCGCTATATAAATTCACCTACACTAACAGTAAGTAGAAGTATTCTTTGACACGCTTTCGGTGGAGTTATTATATTAGGGTAATATGACTAGTTTAATTTAGATCAGATAAATCAACGCAGTGGAAAACATTTAAGCAGCATGGTAAAATGCGCTTACGTTCATAGAACGTACACAGGAAAACCAGATTGAAAACTAATTCAGTATATGAATTCAATCATCGTATATAGGTTGGCTCGATCTGTTGATAAAGACATGATGATTCGGATGGTTGCATTCAGGCTTGTACCCCTGTTCTTTAATAAACAATATATATTATATATGGATATTACAAATCGATGCGTTAATGGAAGTGCATTTGACGTCTTCATATTTCTGGTATCTTTTTCCCCCTTAAAAAACTGTTTAAGTTTTAGACTCTGGAATTCTCGTGGGTAAAAATACTGCAGACGCAAGCCTAGTGCTTCAGCCTACACTGCTTTCATGCACGAATAGCCGTCTGTCAGCCCTGCCTGTTGTATCAGTTACGTCAGGGGGTGCCAGTGGATCTGTATGTGGTTGCATTTATACGGCTAAAGTGGTACTGACAAAATGAACAGTTAATTTTACGATAGAGCTGCACATAATTAACCAGTCGGTTCAATACAGGAATCACGTTTATCACTTTGTCTTTTAAAACCATCATTAGAGTGGTTAAGAGGTCGAATACTTGGTATACATAAATAAAAATATTTGACTTTTAAGTCAGCAGGCTTGGCTTGAATGTATGCAAGAACTATGCAGTAGTGATTATCAGTAATGTGAGTACTCATATTGAGATCGGTAGTTTCTCTCTATAAAAGCGAATGTTAACCTTAACACTCCTGAAGTACTTAGAGAGGTATAATAGGTGAGTCACTTCTGCTGTCATAAAAAAATATTTTAAGCGATGTTCAATTTAAGTATTTTGGTAACTTTTTTATTCAATACTGTGCCTTCTTAACAATTATTTTCACCAGTAGATTGCTTTTCCAAATGTAAATCTCTCTGAAAGTCGTGAGCTAAATTCCGTCATGTGTTTTCTGTTTAACAGACGTCAATGAACCGTAAACATGATGACGAAGTAGTCACAAATAGTAAAGGACGTCACAACCTTAAAAGAGGGTGTACACCTGTATGGTGAAACTTGCTTGGATAAATCTATAAAAACTACTGAGAAATGGCACTTTTCCTTTCTGCGTATGTTTGTAGTATTTTTGCACATTTGTTAACCATTTGTTTATTGCAATTGAAGTGCTCCCTTCAGAGCTGTAAGAGGGGTGAAATATTAATAACTTACTACTGTAAAACATGTATAGCTCGTGTGGCTACGCCCTTCAAATGTAAGCTTGGTGAAGATGGTCAATATTCTGGCTTAACATTGCATCACGTATACGGTTATTTCAATTCGCACACAGAAATAAGAAAGGCGTTAGCTTCTTCTAATTTGGCGAATGCTATTACGTTTTGACGCAGAAAAGTGATAGTGCACTAAAGAAGATCTCCATCTAAGACTTTTTGTAAGTCTCGATCCTAACAATCGATCTGGATACTAAGCACTGTGAGCTTTTTTAGCGCAGTAATTCTTCTCGATGAGGCGTCTCAGTTGTTAGGCTTATAGATTTTGTTCCTGCAGGCAGTGAATTGCAAGGCGCACAACGGCGTATACTTCATGTGCTGGAAAACTGAGAATGAGTAATGCGATTTGCCAATAATCCATGTATATGCTCAAGACGTACAACCCTGTTTCTTTATTCGATCTTCGCTGTATCTACCGAATAGGCTTCAAACTGTAAGGCCAACTGGCTCAGGACACTTTGATCTTTTTGTGCGTACCTTTTTTAGTCACTTTGGCGGCTCAACCTCGCAAGTTTTGATTTCTTCTGATAGAGGCAAATGAGAAGCCTTATCCACAAAACTTCCTGACATTTTGGAGATACTCTAAGTAAGAATCTCTTATACTGAGACAGTATTTATCTGTTCGAGGCACTCGAAAATTCGTATTACTTTTTTTGTAAGTGCCAAATTTGTGTCATAATTAACGGCCGTTAAATAAAGCATGTGTTGTGATGTTAACCGATCCTAATTCAAGTCTAGTTATCGGACTCTGGCAAAATACGCAATCATGCTTAAAAGATATGTTACACTCTTTAATTTTTGCTCGTTTTAGTTAGCGGCATAGACGTAGGTGGAACAGCAGGGTTAGCTTTATATAGATAATTCAAGGCCTCCAATAATACAAAGGTATTTTGAGTGATTTTATTTCAAAGCTAGACAAATAAAAAAACATTGTTTTATTTATAACTACTAGCTATTTTCAATCAAATGGTTTAAATTGATATTCAAGAATGAGGAACACTCTGCTCCACAGGCGCATGCGTTAGGTTTCTCTATGCGGGCAGTATTTTTCAGACAATCACATATTCCCTGAGGTGCTATCTCTTAAGTTACTTTTTTCCATGGATTTCAAATTTTAACATTAAAATGAATACAAATGTTCGGTGATAAACATGTTTTGTCTACTAAACTTTCTAAAGATTGAAGTTGACTTTTGAAGCACCCTCTATATAGGACACCCATCTTTATTAAATTGTAAACACTCCAATGCACGAGTCTATTCGATGAACAGCTAGAATATCTCGGTCGATGAAGAGGATTTCCCGTAAGTTGAGTACGTCTAGTAGTAACAATAGAATTTAATTCCCAATTAAATTGGATCGGGAATTACAATACTGAAAGCAAAGTAACCACTTGAACCATTCACATCTGCCCTTATGAGATGCAGACATTCGACGTCCGTTTGTTTTCAAGCACTTACTTAATACCTGTATTATAGTTGTAACTGTATAGTGTAATTATATCTAGGTAGCGATGTTCCTGCTACTTAGAGCACAATTGTAGTCGATTTCTGGGTCTGCGATTTGAATTTTCATTCAGTGCGGCTATAGTCACGTAGTGTTCTAATATTGGGACGCACAGAGGATTGTGAGAACATTTAGCAACAGGTGATTGTTTTCGGATAGAACGCATTGTGCTGACGATTTTTGTTTCGACGAAGTTGTTCTAAGGGGTTTTACCGGGTTTAGAATTTTTATTGAGCAGACAATCTATGAGACAATCCTCTCAATAGACAATTTATCGATGGAATTCGATCGACCTTTAGAGTTTCATGAAACACTTCCAAAAAGCTATTTAAATCGAGTAGTATCAGCTGTTATTTCCTTACAGTGATTGTGTTAAATAGACTGTGGTAAATCGAAAATGGAAGTGATTTGCGCGCAAGAGCCTGTAAATTGGTAATAACCAGCTATAGGTGTGTGCAACATGGCTGGTTCGAACCAGCATCATACATTTAGCTCGCTAAACAACATATTGCCACTGAGCTGAATAAGCCATCAACTAGCAATCTGATACTTTCATTAAAACAAATTCGAAGCGACTTACTTCAATCGAAAGAGACTGATGCTTATACATTAGGTCCCAAATGGGGGTCGCCTAATGGAATACATAAAACGCGAAATATTTAGTTTTTAATGCAAACTGAGCTTAACAGAGACGTATACGATATTGGCGGATATCAGTTGCGAGCTACGCTCCCTGTTGTAAGCTTCTCGTTGCCAACGAGCAAGCTTTGTCTTAAAAAAAGACAAAACAATTTTTCGATTGGTAGTGGTAAAGGGAAACTGATCGAACCGGGAAGCGAGTTATGTTAAAGATGTTGAATACGATGATTTAGTGCCTAAGGTCAAGAACGCTAATAAGTTGAATTGAACAGGTTTAATAAGGCTAATGTATTTTTTGTTTAACTAAGGGAAAACGTGGGAAGCAGAAAAGACAAACTTCCATCAGTTTTTAAAAGTACTTTTTCAACTCCCTGGGGCTTTCAACAACTGCACTCATATAAGTTATTGAAGGCACAGTTTAAAGTAAATTTTCTCTTTAGTATTTAATATATTTATACATATCTATGTGTAAGCATAATCCTATCAAAACTGTTCAGTGCGTTAGACACCCACGCGCTTGTAAAAAGATACATGCACGTTCACGCAACTGCATACATCTACAAACAGTCGCATATAAGCGCACACAAAATGCAGGTGCTGTACAGCTGTGACATACGGATCTTCCTTCTTAATCTCTCTTTTGCCCGCCCTTATTTCAGCCACTTCTAGTTAATTTACAACAAAACATGCAAATGAGAACAAAGCAAATCCAAGCGAAGTGAACGCCAAGATCGGGAGAGGCGACTCTGAAGCACTGCAAAGTTCTCGGTCGTTCAGTAGTTGCAACGGTAACCATATGGCGCATTGTGAGGAGGGAAGCGCAAAAACTCATATGAATTTGTTAATTAATCAGTGGAGTTCTCATAGGCGTCAGAATAAGAGGACGATCGGGCAATTGTGACGGGAAAGTAAGGCTGCCAGCGCGCGACAGGAGAGGCCCCTACAAAGCGAGCCAAAGGGTAGGAAAGAGAAAAACAGCAGAAAAGATCTTGCGAATCACGCTCATATTAACTGGGTCCTCTCTACAACCGAAAACCTAACCCCTATGTGCGATATTCACGTCCTAATGTTATTAGTGTCAACAACTCGCCTGTATGTATAAACGAAATTACTGTAATCAAGAAAAAAATTAGTCATCACATCTTCCGAGTTGGAAATTAAAAGGAACCTGATTATACGTCACAGAGGCGACAAATTAGGATTACGACACACTACGCTTTGGATGGATTTTTTATTTGGATTTTCAATAGTATATCAGCTAAGAGGATGGAATTTACATTTAGAACATAAATTTACATGGCATAGAAAGCATCGCTGAGTCTATTCTGAACAGTAGGCTAAATTATGGTATACGTTTGACAAAAAAAAAAACGTAAGCGGCTTTATAAAGCGCAAATGAATAGCTGCATCAAACCATCTTAGTCTGAACATATATAACTGATCCATATCGAGAAATTTATTCATTGACCTCAGTTAAAAAAAACCTATTTGTTCGTAGTTGTTTCAAACGCCAAATCAAGTAGAACTGGATTAGATATGTCAAGAAAAAAGTAGGGCGTCATATAACCTTTTTTTTACTTAGTCAATTTTCATCCTTGCTATCTCTCAACCGAGTCTCGGTTCTTTAGTAAAGTTGTTCGGAGATTTCACAGTTTCTTTATATTTGCGGCCGATGTCGCACTACTCGGTTTCATTGGGAACAGCCCAATGCCTCCAAAGCCCATTAGCTAGTGGATCAACTGTTGGTCTTTGATGTTACAGCTACGTTCGGACGCACGTGCTCTAACCCCTATCCCTTTCTCCGTAAAATAGTATGTCATCAGTCAGCATACGGTTCTGTTTACGTCCGTATGATTTCAATGACGAACTGAAAACATTATGGCTCCTGTCGATTTGAGGAGACTGGTCGCAATCTCCTAGTAGTAGTCCGACATAGCGTGTCATCGTAGAGAGTGATCCCATTAGCTAGTTGGTGCGCCCCGACTACAGCACTAAAGATAGTATTTTTAATGACGGATAACCAAATTTGCGGATCTGCAATACGGTTTTCAAACCTCATTATGCCGACACAGATGAAGCCCGCCATTCTGATTGGCCGTGTTTTAATAAGCGCAACCGACGGGCGCGGCTTGAAATGCCCTCTCGCGAAACAGCGACAGGTATTCTCTCTCCGGGAATGCCTCCTGAAGTAAGTCGAGCCACTTAGATGTATAGTCTCCAACGACTCTGAATTAACTCGGCGTAGGAATAGACTTTTGCCGTTGTGATAAAGCTGCGAAGATAGCCGGCTCAGTGGGGTTTCAATGTTAGCCATTAACACTCTAAATTCACGTTGAGTTCTCAATTCATACAGCGCTTCTCTTTTAGCAGGCATAAATTTTCGGAACGTCTTCCCGTCCCTCCTGTAAGGGTATAACAACGACTGAAGCGTCCCGGTTTTTTCAGGAAGAAAGGGGTCGTATGGTTCATTCTGGAAGGTGTGCAAACTAAACCAGACTCGAAGCGCTCTTTGCAGATGCTGTTAGCCTCTTGGTATCATCTGTCTGTGATCCTCACCTAGAGATTCAAAGTCTTCGATCCACCTCTACGGCCGAGGTTCGTCAAACGCCGATTACGGCGACAACGTCCAATCAACTATACATGTGACGAGTCAGCTCATCAAGATATCTGCATGACTACGCCTCATTTATACATTAAAATTGTATAGATATGTTTCTCTGAGCTAGCTTATCGGTTGCGTCTCTTAGATTAGAGATTCGATCGATCGAGTACGCATTTCAATATAAGCTACCTTTAATAAAATTACATATGGGCAAACCATATTCCTCAGAACAAGAATTTTAACACTATTTGCAGAACATTTGTCATCATTTGCATGATGGTGAATAATTGCCGTTACGACGCCCGAAATGTGATGACTAATAAAAATCATATGTAGCTAAATATCTAAATGAATAAAATTATTTCAAATGGTTTATTATACTAACTGGTTCACACTTCTGCTGTGTTAGTGCAAGAGGTTAGAAAAATATCTGGAAAAAGTTCTATGTAAAGCCTAAAAGCCTGGCACAAACACGCTGCTGCAGCCCCTAAAAACCCAAGAAAATTATGTTAAGGGATTTTCTTTAGGCCACGTAGCGAACTACTACAAGACGCTCACAGTCGCTATGAGAACACCTTCTAACGCCGAAATGGTCGTTTGCTTTACATCTGGCAGCCACAAGAAATGTGGCTTTAGCTTTAAGTATGAAAAAGCAACAACAATCAGCCGTCTCATTGTCGCTAGTCCGCAGAAGATGGCCACTTAAATTGTTTTCGTTTTATCTCCATCCCTCAGATAGAAACTCGACCTTTTCGGTCTCACGCCCACTTCACACAACTACACCTGTTGGGATATTGAAAGTGCACAAGACAATATACCGACATATGCGGCGGCAGCGACGGCCTCGACGATGGAAAAATCAGGAAGAACAAGTCAGTAGAAACGGGCGGCAAGAAATAGCGAAACGGGAGAAGACGCATTCTGGAATAGATTATGCAAATCTGGTTACGAGAAGCATGAAGGGTAAGCCGAATGATGAGGACACTGTATTTGCTACTGAGGCCACAGTCATTGTTGCCGTTGGTGCGACTCTTACGGCTGCCGTCACTGGCTTTCTAGTAGCGCCGCTTGAGACTAACTTTTCGAATTAGCACTAACGTCACACTGATGGAAAGCAACGCAGTGAATAGCTAAGGCATGGTTTTGCGAAAAGCACAAAGTGAATAAGGGAAACCGGTTTTCATCCGCTGCCGTTTAGAACACTTCATAATTAATGGCACCCTTACAAGTAGTTAGCAAAAAGATATGTTTATATTACCTCTTTTCATGTATAATCTGTGATTGCGACCCGTAAACTAAAATCGTTTAAGTTTTTGGTAGACACTATGGAAACAGATACTTACGTCTTAAAAACAGGTATTGCCAAAAGGCCCTTCATTTCAAATATAATTTACTAGTGCTTCGTGTGTAAATAATTCTTCAACTGGCCTTATTTTTATTATTATCATCCATTTCTGCTACTTACGTCATATTCGACTTCTCCATCATTGAGCGGGCACCGTTTAAGACGCTTAAACAATTAATTTAGACCGCGACCAGTATGCTGGCAGTAGATACTAATGTATGCGTTGGAGAACGACAAATTAAAAATAACGACGGGATTAATAGAAGTTTGACTAGTGAGAACTTGTTCGCGTCAAGATAAAATTGCATTTCTTTGGCATTATTTTAGTGCGTACGAAGTGATTAAACGCTTATCTACGTCCAAACAAAAAGAAGCGCAATAAAAACCCCTTATATTGTTTTGGTTAGGTTTAATAATAAATTATTATGATATATTTTCTTAATGCAATTAGGTTCGTCGCACCATAGATGATGCAACGATAATATTGACCTTGAAGAGATTCGGGTCAGTATACAAAGAGAAGCAAACAACTCATCATAGTGAATTGAGTATTCAGACCGTAGACCGTTCTGAAACGAAATTTTGTATATGACGATAATGGCAATAAGAAAGTAAGCAGCAAATGTTAACGTCGGAGGTCAGGCAATAGAGAATGCGTCAAGTTATTAAAGTTTGACGCAAATCACGCTTCTGTGCCGCTTTTTTTCTAGTGCATCATTAACCCTGCTGTCCCTCCGCGACAACGTTCTGTCTGCTGCGTTTCTTAAGATGCCTGGCCTTTACTCTTCAGCCCTGCGATTTTTTACCGCGTTGCATGCTCGTGATATGAATCGGTCATTCGCTCTGTAGTTTCCATATAGGCATATTCATCTAAAACGTGCATTTTTTATCCGAGAAACTCTACCTCGCTGATTTTACGACCACTAAATAAAAATGTAAAATGGAGGCACTTGGAGAGCAAAAGGGCGGAAGCGAAAAAAATCGCTTGCGTGCGTCCTCATTACATTCGTTTCCTTTTTCGAAATAGGCGAGGAAGTCTAAGCCGCGTTTTGTTGATGGCCCGGAAGAGAGAACTGAGCTGACGGTTTTTAACAATGCAGTTTTGTATCTCAAAGCGAATTATAAGCGAAGTCAGGCAAATTAGGCGAACAACTTCTTGGTACGGTGTGTCGTACTCTTCTTTTTAATAACGTTCTCCGCGTTCACCGCGATCTTTACTTACGATTGTGGTTTGACGTCGCATATAACTACAATTGAAAGTGAATACGACCTTTAGAGATTTGTCAGTAAAGAAAGGTGAAATAACGGATTATAAGCTCTAACTCGAGTACATAAACTGATGCCTCAGACTATCCATGGTTTGTGCGGCTTTAACGGGTTCAAGTCGAGATGTCGCAAAACATCTACAGGTTTTACAAACTCTTTAAAAAGCTGACAAATCAATGATGCAAAGTCTATAACAAGCAATAAAATGTATTATAGCAGACATGTGGCACGATAGATGTTATACGACCTACGACGAAATAAAGAAAAAAGTGTGTTTTTCACCTTTCTTCTTTCACGACGGTTATTTTTGAAGGTGAGAGCGCTACGTACTCGATACTATCTCATATTATTTAAAATTATTTTTACACTGATAGTATTTCTATTCATAGGTATGCCTTTCAATGCTGTTCAGCACACATTCAAAACTTGAGACAATGACACCCAGCTCAGCGGATTGAAAATAAATAGTTAACACATGGATAAAGACAATCCACAACTTTGACGGCTCAATGTTGCTATAGAAAATTCAGGCATACCAGGTTCCAACCCCTTAATACAATACAAGACTTAACTATTGCTTATGTTCTTACAACATTTTTGATATTCATTTATGACTATACGGCAGGATACCCCAAAAGTATGTTTAAAGTACAGCACACACTGATATCGACGCAGGCAAAAATTTTAATCATCAGCATTGTAAAGTTCAATTAAACTTAGAGAAATTGTGGATTTTAGCTTGAACTAGCAATGATGTGATTCCCATACATGATACAAGCTCCAATACAACTTTACGTTGTACATTCGCAATCCTCTACTTTACTGCAAGTGTCTTCTAAGAAGAATCAGTGGGCCTACTGTGTACAACATAGCGAAAACATTCTGTAAGACATAACCACAACAAATTATTTATGAAGAATGATTAAGTTTTGATAATTACGAAATTACTCTCAGGCACAATAAAAAACTAGACAGAGTGCATTGGGAACAGCTGCAAGGGTGCTAAAACATATAACAGCTAAGGCTTTAAGGAACATGCCCTAACAGATTGCTTGTAGCTAACAAGTGCTATAGAAAGGTAGCATGATGACGCGCCTTATTTAGCAAGTCCTATACGTGGATTGTTTAACACTTTACCGCGAAGAGTAAGCACTTACAAATTTTCAAAATCATGAGAAAAATGCTATCCAACTGGCGTGAAATGCGTAGTGCTAAATGCAGGCCACCTGATAACATTAATGGCCATTCTGTGCCGGAACACATTTATTATATTCTCTATACATTTGTATTTCAATACACGAATCTACGTCATATTTTTGTCAGAAGACATAATGTGAATCCTAGCTTCTCATGTTCTTTAAAAAGGCCTTATATCTTATCAGCTTTAATCACATTCAATGAATGTTCAAAGTTCCAGCACAGCACTGTTGCACATCTAAGCGAATTTTCGTGTGTGACTGTTTGACCTTTTTGGCATTGATCTGATTTATCCATGCAAACTTTTGCTTGTAGCATAACAGAACTCCACTCAAGTTCAGCAGCCAGTTCACTCAATCCCTTTAGGACCATGAAAGAAGACAAATGATTACTTGGGTTGAGCTATATTGAGTGATGGTGCAATGCACTTGCTAGTTAATGGACAACTCCTTTGAAGGGAGTACTAGACAAAACCTTAACAAAGGCAAATCGCTTGTCCCCAGTCGCCAACAGCAACACACAAGGCCGATCGGAAGCGAGGCGATTTTTATGCCGCTGTCCACTTGTCCATGTGCTCTGGTCAATCGCGCACCAGCATCATTTAGTATAATTTTACGATCGCAGGGAATCCGTTTCGGCTCAGCAGTAAAAGTTTTTATGTAGAGCAATCAATTCGCTACATTCCAACAAAGGAAAATAATAGTAGTAGTCTGGCTCGTAAAATTTCGCTCATAGAAGAAGACAGAAAAAGCCACGTGTAGAACATTGCTACTCAGAAAGAAAGCGTTACGTTTTTCTCTCCATTCAGAAGTGAGTACATTCATTGCGAACTATGATATATCCATTCTATGAACATTAAAATTCAGTCAATAGTAAAAAGGCTAATACTTTCCAGTCCAGATGTTTGAATGACGTGAACTGCAGAGTGTGGTCGAGTCGAGGCAAATGTATTTTCATCTTAAAAATGATTCCAGAGCAAATATCATAAACAGTTTTGAAATGATCAAGGGACGCCGGTTTAACGATTTCGACTGGAGCTCGAAGGAAAGCGGTAAGAGCCAGGAAAACCATGAAAGGTTCGAGCGTAGGTAAGAAACAGGCATCTTTGATGATCTACATGGCGACAGGGCGTTGGTGCACCGTCACTTTCCTGGCTAGCTGATTTGAAGAAACCGATTTCTCATGACGTTGTGCTCGATTGATTTAACTTCACTAACCTTTTTAGTGTTATGTGAAGGATAAGATCCATGCAAGTATCCACGCCGTGTTTTAGTCGTTCGACCACAGGCGGTCGGTTGTGATTTTGTTTTACAAATAGACGAGAAGGGCTCTGCGCGAAAATAAAATTGAACCCAACTAAATATACTTACTTGTTTAAAAAGCATTCAAGCATTTTCTAGACAAATGACGCTTTGTTCCTAGAAGGTTTTAGAACGGTCTCGTCTATTGTGAAACGACTCTGTGGGTTGAAATGAACTTGTGACATTCTAGCTTCAGGTCCCGGTAAAATACTTCGAAATCCTCACTTAAAATATCAATTTGACTCAAAACTAAGGCCAATTTACACACTTCTTAAATTTGCTAATAGTAGGAGGCCGATGAGCAAGTTTTTTATTCATTCTTCCACTAAAGCATGATGCATGCCTATGCATCAAACAAAGGTCTAAATACATCTAAATAAAAACTGCACATGAGCTATATACAACAATCGGGTTTAATTCCCTAAATGCCTGGGTTTGAAAATTTATAATTCACAAAAGAACTAAATGAACTTTACGGGCTTGCTTCGGAGGTAGCCTTCGAATTGATCTCTTCATATTGTTGGCACATTTGTGTGTCTGCTAAACTGTGATTTTTGGAATCTATTTATGTCGAGAGATACTTGCATTGTTATTGGTAGATTGTTTCTTGACTAAACGCTTGGATCCGCACATCAAATCTTCTGGACAATAGTGCCGTCTAACAAGCGTGTTTGTCTCCTTTCTTTTGCTGTGTCAGTGTGCAAGTTGTAGGTTCACTTATTTTGTTCTGGAAACACAATTTGCACACATGTTGACCTCGTCCAGAAGAGAAGCCAAACATAGAGTTACATCGATGAACAAAGTAGCGAGATACGGATTAGCTAGTCGAATCATTCTAGGTTTTTGAAGTAATAGAAAGCCGTATATGTATTATTGATGGAGATCGTTCTATTATACAGAGGCTGTATGCCTAATCAAAGTTAGGTTTTATTTAGAGCTGACGCCTATGTGAAACTCTAAAATAGCACTTTTCTGAACTTACGCTATGTACAGTTTGCTACTGGAGTCGGTTGATTTCGTAGTCAAAATGTCCCAATATATCTTGCTCCAAAACGCCTTATTTATTAGCCTTCAAGCATCCGCTACCAACTAATAAAGCAAATATCTCCATATAGTTAGCAGCACCAGTTTATTGTTGGTTAAGTCTCTTGATTGGTACGTGATGATATGCGATCAAACCATATGGTATGAGCATCGTACTTTAAGCTTTTTCATTAGGCTCAGTTGGGAAACTGCTAGGAGTAGCTAGAGAAGCCTGGCATTGTCTGTACAAACTGTTGATGAAGGCTGAGGCCCACTCGGCGATCCCTAGGGCTGTACGATAATGTAATGTTTACTGACCAGGGGATGAGTAGCTCCCCATTGCTGCAAACAAATGGCCGAATATCTTCAGTCAATCACCAGAATCCTCTGCACCGTTTCTCTTCTTTCGTATCTTGCTTTATGATATTCTGATTGAAGGAATCGGTGTAATGTCGTCGTTAAGTAAGTCGATCGCTTGGCTGGCATAATTTCAATGAACAAAGCTAAGTACAAACGCATCTAAATTAGTAAACTTAATAAATAAAAATGAAAAAGACTAACACTCCCATTAGAGATATTAAACACCTGTTTTCAATAAACAACGTTGAGGGTTAAATTACACAAAGTGAAATTCGCAATAGCAGACCGTATTTCCAGATAGATAAATAAAAACTGCGTACGTTGGCAGTAAGGTTCCGAAAGAAAACAGAATCGTATTTCATAAGGAACGTCAACAACAGGTGGATCATTTGCTTGGGCAGCCTGAGGGGCTAAAAACAATTAGCTTTCCAATCTATAGAAGTGTTTTCTTTGTAAGACGTTAATGTGCTCATATCTGGGCACTTATTTCAGTTCTATGGAACCTACACTTTTTAATTATAATACGCACTAAACGCTTCTCTTTTTGAATTATATATATATATATATATATATAATTCCTCTAACTACCTCTGCCTAATAAAGTGTCCTTGCCTACTTTAAATCCTACTTTAAGGGATATTTATGTATGTTCTATTATTTCTATCTATTAGATTTTTATTAGATTTTGTCTATATCTATTAGATTATACAAGCTCTAGTATGTTATTGTAAAACATAAATCACCGTTACTATAGAAATTATTTTATGTTTGTAACAGAAGAGATAGTGTTTGTATACTGGATCGTTTATTTAATCTCTTTACTCTATCTGACCACCAGAAAGATCGAAAAACTTCTGGTGGTTTTCTTGGGTTGCCACAATGCCCCTTCGTTCCGAACTTGATAAAAGATGGACATTATAATCAAACGTGGAACATGAACATCTGGGCCTCAAATGGTGTGCACTAGATGACCTTAGTTAGTTGTGATGACGGGAGAGGCGAAAAGATAACGTTGGCTGGGCTAAGGGTCATTGAACAGCTATGAGACACGGGGAGGACAGATCCCTGCTGTCAGTAATCGAGCTGGCGCTCCCCTCACTTATATGACCGAACGAAGAAAAAGCGTAAACACTTACATAGAATATCAACTTCTCTTGCAAGGAATATAGCTTCAGTTGTTGTATACATGTAAATGCTAAGGCTCAAAACTAATCAATCAGCTTGCAAGAGCAACCATCAGCAAGTGCATATTTATCTATATACACTATATCTACACTATGCAGTGTTTTTATGTATTATTATTATTGAAAAAGATACTTGCACCAGTTTATGAATATAATAAGATTAGGCACTTAGTAAGAACTCTAATAAGAAGGCACTTCTCCGCATTGCGCTAAAATACAAAAACTGTATAATTCAATATTTCGTCAGAATGATTTTGTGTGTTTTTTAGATATTACAAGCGAATATACTAAATTGTTTTCGTACATGCAAAATTACTGGCCGCACAACGTGACTTGACGTCCACCTGAACTACCTAAGATGTTCGATTCGATTAGTTCGGTGCTTACGTGTTTACGTGCAATATGCATTAAAGAATGTATCGTTTGTTTATGTTACCCTGTAGCAACAAAGGACAAGTTAAAGAGTTATTAAGCACGGGACTTGAGAGTTAGAATAAGCGGAATGTTATATTACGAAAGCCTTCTAGTACTTTATTAACAACCTTTCCTATTGGACAATATCTTAGATTGTGGCAAGGTGTTGAAAAACAGGGAAACGAAAAAAAAAACACCTTTCGAATTTTACAAACAGCGTTTTAGTACGAAGGCTTATCGAAGTTAGAAGACTTAGATGTTTCATATTAGGGTTAATACTTCAAACACACCTTGAAGGTAATTTACGTAAAATTGAATCGCTTAATTTGAAGAATATGAAGATATATTTTGTTAATGTTACCTATGTTAATTTTATTTTGTTAATAGTGATGTTATCAATACGGAGCTGAGAAAAGAACCATAAGAGGGTTTATGTCAATGCAGCGAAACGGCTAACCTTATCGGTAATATAAACAGTGCATTTTGTTCATTCAAAATTTCCGAAACGATCGCAGTGAATAAGAAAAAAAACACTCGTAATATTCAAAGTGTTGTCTATGCACCTTTCCATACATATAAGCATTTTTTTTTAATTTTATTTTTTAATTTTACTGAACATCGAAAGCATGCCATTTGACCTTAGTACCTAAACATCTTTTTCATATTCTTCATTGTGTTGATCGCATGTTGGTTATTTTCCATTTACACTGGTCTGTAGTTAGAAATATTAGATAAACGTTATATTAGATGTAATATGTTGAATTTCCTATAAGCTGCCTTGGTAGTTCAGTCCTTCAAAAACAGCAATCGCAGGATACCATACTAAGTTAGTATTATATACAAGTACTATAAAATGTCACGCATTTGCATGATCAGCTCGTCTCAACTTATTATTATGAGACGTTGGAGAAATATTTTAACGTAAAGTACACTGTTAGCTTATTAAGGAGATTCATATATATTTTTAGTATAAATTATCAAGGTTACGGGATCGTCATGATAAGCGTTATTATTGGAATTACAATTATGGATATTCTATTTATGATACGTATATAGAATCGTCTGACATACATCGAACATGTATGTGTAAGAAATATAAAATGTAATAAAGATAAAAAAAAGTCTCTCTCCAAAATTGATTCACATGTGATTATTTAAACTATTTAGTTATTCACTGTTAAATAAAGCGTTCTGTTTGACACGTAGAATTTTATTTTTACGTTTTGTTGGACTAAAAGTATACATACAATTAAAGCCGTTCTTATTTTGTAGCTGTTTTTTGAACCACAAGTGTGTGTATATTTATTTGTTTTTGATAAATGAGTATTAATCTTCATCGAAAATGAAATTAGTAGTGGAAAAGTTCCATATATATCAATAGTGGTTTCTTCAAAATAATACATATTATGTATTTTAGCATAGTTCAACGTCAGTTAAAACAAATAAGTAAAACTAGTCAGGTACATATTATATTCCTATAGATAAAATTGTTCGCATAAAGCGTCGCTGAAGTTTCTAAAAACGATGAGAGCAATCTAATCCGGATTTAAACTACACTAGGTTTTATTTCCAAATGCATAATTTATAACTCAATTGTTATTTTTGTGGATGTTAGATTATAATCTGTCTTATAGATCGATATAATTGAATTAATTATTGGGGATACACACAAAAAACAAAAAGCTTTTGACAAACTCGTCTCATGATATGGATTAAATGGAATGAACGGCTTAATCACACCAAATTATCCAAGAATTAAAATTATCAAGATTATATTAACACGCTGTTTAACAAATTTATCCAGAAGAGATTGATAAATGTGCCGCTCTCTTTACGGTAAGTTTATTTGGCCTACCATCGGCGAGCTTATCTATTAATATTTATACAACTAATGAACAATAGAAAAAAATGGAGCATCGACTGATAATCTTCAACTATGAAATACAAAACAGTTGTATACAATAGTACGTGTAAATAGTAGTATTTACTTATGACACAATGCTAGTTTGCAATGTTTTGACTGCGTCGATTCATTCGTTCTTTTGGATTACCGATTGTTTGCAATCGTATAATTTTAAACGAACTATTCTTTAATCTCAATGAGAACTATCTGGCTCCTTTTCATTTAAGTTGACCTATGGAAGAGAAAGGACGAAACCATCTTTTCCTAGAAGAGCTGAACTTAACGAAGCAGGTTGTCGAGCGCTATCGCAGAATGAGGCGGGCTAAGAAGAGTCATATTACCGTAAACGCGAGTTCACTGGAATAGAGTTACTTCCCTTTCTCTGCCAATCCCTTTGGCTCGCCTCGAACAACTCCGTATATATATTATCTGCCACTCCGTTTGGTCTTATCTCTCAAAGCGGTGATGGTCGTGGTGTACAGGCTCGCTCTGCTGTTTACCACGAGCAAGCGGGCCGGGCCAAACCGAGACAATGAAGTCGGGTCGCCAAAGTTCGCATGTATTCTGGATTCTTCAGCTTCTTCTTCATTGAATCGTATTGCTTGAAGTAAGAAAGCGAAGGTGACCTAGTGCTGGCGGTGTACTGGGTTAAGATTGTAAGCATGATTCTGATTCACAGGGCTCTCTGAAGATCTGTAGACTTAGCCACTGAACGGGACGCAGGCGTTTTATCGTCAAAAATTGACAATATATCGGTGGAACGGCCGGCCCTTACGTAGTTGCCGTCAGGGAAAAGATAAGGTTCTTTTTAATCGGCTGATGGTCGTAGTGGTTTTTCTTTATACTGATCGTCACATCTGGCGGCGCCAGTTCTTAGAGCCTACAATCATTGCGGATGGAGCAAGATGGAAATTAAGATAATGTCATTAAAGTTTCCTTGGAACAACTTCTAGCCATATAAAATAAGGCTTTAGGACGCAGGAATAAATATCTAATAATAACCTCCTGCCTCATTGCGTGCTAAAGCTCGGGTTGCATCATTTTAGTTATCTAACTCTACATTGTATCAGTTGTGGTTGGAAAAAAAAATAAACGGTTGGTTTTTCTTCGAGGCCGCCCCGCAGTAGTACCAATAGCAGCTGCTCGGCTTGGACATCTCAAGCATATAGACTAAGTAGCATTGTAACAATGGGAGTAACGTCAAAATCTACGAACTCACGTAACTCATATAAACTAATAAACGCGTTTTCAGACTTACGGAACGATATGTTAGCAACTATCGTAAGCCGCTATGGCGTTTACGCCTTATTCGATTCTAGTATCTGTAAAGTATTTCCGAAGTGCGAGCATATTTTAATTAACATTCACATGTATGAGGTTACAAAATGCTATACACACCACCTTCGCAGGCCATGGAATAGTCAATGTATCAATATGCATTTTTATTGCTTTACGAAGACTCGGGTTGGCACGATCTCAAAAGTAATTTTATCACCCAAGACACCTACTTCTAGATGAAAGATCGGGAAAATCACACAGTCCGTCACCCTGTATTTATATGTGTATATTTATTACATAATTAATGTAGTCATGATCAGCACTAGGAAAGGTAGCATTTGCTATCTACGACTCCACAAGAAAAAATTATGGAACTACGGTGCCAATTTAGCGAAACGTAGAGGCCCCAGGCAACATCCATTTCGAAATGTGTTATTATGGAAAAGCAGCCAAACTGCTTGCTGTATGTGTTGTCGGCTGTCCCTTAATAATCCGCTGTCATTGGCATTACCAGAGGAATGACTGCGCTCACGTAATCATTGCATCCATCAGCTGTTTTTTTGGAAGTTCCCAGATATTAATTTCCAGGAGCCCACGGCCTCTTATGCACCATAAGAGTGACATATCTGCTATGTTTCGGCCATATCCAAATTAATTCTCAGACATGGTCGTCTGAAATGCAAACTACTTAAATCCTATTATCGATTTTAGTTAACATAATTGTTTTCCCTTTTCCAAAAATCGACGACTGTATTTATAAGCGCAAAACAACGTAATGTGCTGTTATAAACATAAAGTTGCTTGAATTTTATTAGAAAATATTTTGCATTCGAACTCAGTGTCGCAGAGCGTTCCAAATATGGAAAACACCGAGATACTTGCGTCACACGATGAGCTGAGCAGTAATCTTTAAACGGACGTTAATTTTCAGTTTCGACATAGTAGAGTCCTATTTTTCTCCTGGCAACCTGTTTCTTTTCCTCAAAGTTAGAAAAATCGATAACTATTCTTTAGCCTTATTCCATCATTGGCGCCGGCTTCACCTCCTGACGAATTCACGCGCTTAAAACTGACTATTTATCTGTTCACGTGTAGTGAAACGGCATTGGACAGCATGTTTGAATTGTCAAGAATATTCCCTAAACAGTTTATCGATTTATTTATCTTCTGTAACTGTTACTACCGTAGGGTGAGGCATGGCATGCGTTTAACGACGGCAAACAGCTACAATATTCACAAACATAGCTGCCCTCGAAGAGTCGCTCACATACGTGCTACTATATCATGCTGTGATAATAAAGTTAATGACCCTATATATTACGTCATTAACTTTGCTTCAGTGGACTACTTTTTTCGGCAAGCTTTTTTTTGACAAACAAAAATTGAAACCAGCGGTAATCCGCCTATACCTCTAAATGCTGTTGATGCTCGAACGAATTTCGTAGGCGCCATAAAGCCGAGAATTTAGTTGTGTCTGGCGCTCTTGTTACAATAAACATTTGTTTCGAGTCGTTCCCGTAGGCGTACACAGCTATTTAAAATATATTCGCAACACTTAAGATATATTATTGTTTTTGAGGATGTTTCATCAAATATATGTAAGATTGATTTGGACGAACGAATATAATGCTAAACGCCTGAATCGTTAGTGATTTCGTCAGCTCTAAAAGCATGGATGGTAAAGGATATAGTTAGGCAACGAATTCACTGACTTTTTTTAGAAAGACATTCGAAATTGGCGTGTTCAAGTTAACCCAATATCGATTTAGTTATAATGGGAAAAAACTGTTAGCTATGTAACAATAGCAGACGAGCCGACGGCAGTACATTAGACTCAAGGTATCACACGAAGCACGCAGGCACGCTTCATCATGTAAACTACATAATATTTATAATACAGCAGCTCAATGCATATATAATTACAGAGCATATCATTAACTGAGTTTTTTTCGAGTAAATATGAATTTAACCTTCAAAAGTAACTACTGCTAAAATCTACTGCAACAGACCACTCCCAGGCCGCAGTGGACGCAGAACAACCTGACTTAGGTGTTCGGATGTGCGTGTGAGTAGAAAATATTAAATATCAAATGCGACCTCGATTCATACGAACTTTACGTTATAGTCAGTCGTAAAACATTTGCATAGACAAACACCCTGTGCACCATCGTAAGTATTTTAGCTGTAAAAATATTAGTAATAACTTATTCGCTGTCGAGGCGTCTGGAAACGATCATATTTGTATGCAAAAATGGATAATGATTTGACTACTACAGAAGAAAGCGAAATACTTACTAAACGATTACAAGTATATCGTCCATGTTTAACGGACAATCGAAACTAATGAAAATTTTTCAGTGATGCCGCTGAATTCTTGCAGAAGTGCTTGACGGGGTCAAATACGCACACTCTGAGTTTAAGCACGTGTAATTGATGATGAAAGACAAATAGGTAATTAAAGAATGATATTTATTGTTACAGTTAGTATAACTATACGTAGATGCGTGTATTGCGATGTGCTAACTATTGCTTAAAGTGCAAAAGAACTGATGATCGGTATTCTAACGATAGTGAACGCATCCTAACGATCTTTGGAACGTAGATACTGTGCAGCGAGTATGGACAGTATACATAAACGTGTTATAAAGCAACATAGAAATTCGCGGACGTTTGTATATAGATGTAAGACTTAAGGTTGTAAATCAAACAGATTTTAACTGATAGATACAATTAATATGCACATGGCTGACTGAAACCACGTATTTACTAAGCATCATGAGCGATACTTCTGTTTTCAATATTATAATAACATAAATACTGTAAAGCCCCTTTACATTTATATAATTAGTGGCCGAACGGCAGAGTGATAGGGAAAACCTATTATACAAACATAATTATTTCATATATTCTATACGCATAATACACTATTGCCAAATATTATTATGTAGGAAAAGGTCACGGCCGAAACCGTTATGTTCAGAGTCCTATCGACAACTTAGACAAGCGGAATTTCTTTCAGCTTGCCGCATCTGGCCAATCCATTAATGGAGATATAATTTCATTGACCTCTATGGGTCACAACAGTGTTCCTTTTGTCTTTTTAAAATGAAGCATGATGTTATGGACTTCGTACTGTGTGTACAATCTCTCAGTGTATTTGTCGGTATATGAATGCGCATGTCTCTATATGTGCACGTCTCTGTTCATTAGAGAACAGTAGCAGAGCAGGCGCTAAAACTGTATGCTACAACGGTAAGCTTGGTCAAGGCACCGCGTTCCGCTACGTTGTGCAGACCAAAAGTCTTCTACCTCTCATCTACAATCTCTCGGGTCTCTGAAGTTGTCCCGACTTGGGCATGGGCGTTTATATCGGCGCACCGGAACAGACCAAGCACAAGCTCGCATGTATGATAATAAGGCTACTCGGATGTCTAATGATCTTTTTACAGTCTTAATAAAACCAACCATCATCATTCCTCATCAAAGACGAAGCTTATTTTATGTGGATAGAAATTTAGGACCGGTTCATATCTTAAGGACAATGCATGTGTACGAATTTGACGAGTAAACTGATTTACAACGGATGCGTAGTAATAAAAAATGTGAACGAAGCTTTATTGTGTTTCAATATTCGGATATCTTGTAGAATAAGATTTAGATTAAATAAACAATCTTGGAATAAAGAAAACCTATACAATTTATGATTCCTAAAACTGCATGTCTACCCTATGCCTACGAATTTGCTAATAGTACAGCATACAGACCTTAAGCTGCAGCTTATATTTACTGCCTACTTGAATTACTATATATTAATTTAAGAAACTACTGCATTCTAAAATAGCTGCAAAACAGAGACATACGTTAAATAGTGAAGAAAGAGTTTTTCCGAACAAGATGCAGAAAGCCTGCCTTGAAATTTATTAGTCGGTGATCAAAGGCATAGATATGTGCAGATATGTCGTGAAGCATGTTTAAATTTTTATTCGAGATTAGTCAGTAGACTATTTCTTATCGTCGTGGTCAAGGTTCGAATCCGGGCATAGACAAACTTCGTTTTGTGCTGAGAGTTAGCCATCTGACGGAATACCTAACCTCACATAAGTGTTCATGGTATATGAAAACAAAAGGGGAACTTGGATGCTGTTTAGAGCGTAACACTCCTTGAAACTTTGTGTATTCTGGTGAAGTATAGACGAGAAATATATGATATAAATTTCTTACGAGTTTAGCCATTGGTATATTATTCGATAAATCTCATTTTGTATACATCAAAACTATAGTGTACCTCAAGAATCTTTTAGAAGCCATAAAAGAGCGAACCAGCCAGGTTTGAATCGAAAAATATCGTTATGTCATTTTCATTCTTAGGAACTGGCCTAGAATGTAGTTTTGGCCTAATACATTGAGTCGTTAATGCTGGCTGCAATGGCTTATTTGTTTAAATATAAAACCTTATAGATAATATTCATGCTATCGTAAAGGAACCAATATAATATGACCAGTGTCAATTTGCCAGTTCATGAGGCAACAGGAATTGACTCCGATTATTGAGTGTAATCATCACTACCGTGACATACTTCTTGCTGATAAGTAGAAGCTCTGCACAATTTTAGGGATTCAACAAAAAAGTCGTTGGTGGATAAAATGCGAGCGCGTCATCGCGCGTTTATGGCTGTATGTAGTATCAATATATTCGAGACTACTGTGCGTATCTACTTATAAATGATGTGTCTATGCAAATACAGGAAGTACGCGGTATGAACTGCGCAAAATGTGCATACAACTGTATGCTAAAGTTCCACATACATATACGTGAAGGTCTGTCGTTTCTTAATTTAGATGTCAGTAACGGAATGCAGAACGGACAGAGATGATATACCTTGCAGCAAATATATGCACCCCACCCAAAGCAGACGTGTTAGATACCGGCAAGCGGCTGCGGTTTTACCGAGCTGCATGAACGACCGGTAGGTACGAATAATCGTACTACTTGATTTTCTTTAGCTTTTCACATTCTAACATTATAACCCAATCTATTTGTATATTCATATATGGTAGTTGGGCTATCTATAGACACCTGCGAAGTGTTTAGAGAGCGTTTAAGCAAAAAGAACAGAGAACTTTAGTGAACAGGACGGAAAGACCGAGAGTCACTAAAAACAAGACGAACTCATATGTATACATATACTAATTTGTGGCTATTCTAGGCCTAGTTTAACCAAACGTATGCTTAACTGCATTAATTGATGATATTTTGCATAAAAAACTAAATTTTAATGTATACTATTATTATATACTATTATATACAAATAAAATAATATATCGGAGCTTTTGGGTAAGCTTATTTCCAGCCATCAATTGCTATCACTACAGTTACGATAGTGGAATGTTAGGTTAGGTAAATCCAGTTATCTAACCTAACATTCCATTAACAGCAACGTGCTGGTTTTCAGTAAACCCTTCTGGTTTGAAGAACGCGGAGTTGTCACTAGGTGCTTGAGCGCTCATTTCGTCTTATCCGTTTCGAGTAACTATTACTCTGTTTCAACGTAAAAGAGAACATAAACGTACCACAAAGATTATTACGTTATGATACAGAGGTTTGTCCACGAGAAATATTAAACAACCGCGTACCGGCCTGCAGATACGAGCATGGTTATGTAGGTTTTAAATTCATCACATAATTTCAGTGGCACCTATACTGAAAGCATTGAGTTTGCTACAGACAAAGGGGCAATAAATGACAAGGGAGTTTTAGTTTGACCTCTATCATTTTTAGTTAGACTTTATCCGGTTATTATAGATAATCTCACTTGGTAAGCAATAACCATGGTTTTTTCAAACGGTTATTTAAAAATCTATTACCATATTCACATTACTGCCTCGCCTTTAATTTCTCAGAAGCTATTGAATTGACAACAACAGCGAATCAGACATTATAATTGGACTTGTAAGATTGCTATTCCACCTGTATTCGAAGCTAAATTCAGCTTAACTTCAGGCTTTCCCTTCTTCCCGAAAATACAAAAATACTTTTCAGGTCCTGTTACATACTATTACCACTAAGGGTCAATTTTTCTGATACAATAGACACAACATAGTACAATTCCTTAGATCAGTGTATTTGCGCCTAACGATACGCAGTTCTAAGATTCTCAAAATACTTTCTCCAGTTGCGCGGGCTTTACCATTCATCTCGTAATATGTTAATTTCTTAAACCTAATTTTTCCCATGAAACTGCGACGTATGATGAAACTATAATCACATGTATTAATCTCAGACTCAGGGGTTTAGCTTTGTTAAAGGCGCGTAGCCAGATGAACCAGCTAGATTTTGGACATACTTCAGCATAGTGACCTACTATGGGGAAGGCAAGCTTTTTAGCTGCCTTCTACGAAAATTTATTTCGCATGGCTAAATAAGCAGTATTTTTTAAAGAAGTAATTTAATATGTTTCATCGACTTCAGCTTTTATAAACACCTTTACTTATTCGCTTACAGTAGGTAAGACACGATGTACGTACCTCAGTAGGGGATACAGAGTGAACGTAGAAGGCTTACGACGAATATCCGAGAAGATGAGTAAGGAAGAAACGCCGTGCAGGAACATATGCTATGCTAAGCCAAGCGGATAATACGAAGGAAGAAAGGCGGAGGTGCTTACTAGTGTATCTCAGGGCAACTGAGTCGGCCATTAAGAGTTTGAGAGAAGGTAAGCAGGCGGCATGCCGATGTCGCTGTTTCCAAAAAGCGATCTTCCTGCAACGGAAGGTATCGGCAACCAGTTGGATGGACGACTGGCTGTCAGCTGCAGTGAATCTCTCTGACCGCGAGAAACGTTAGGAAGAAGAGTCCGACATAAGGAGGCATCATGAATCTTAATTCGACGGACGGTCCAAGCCACTGAAATTCCACCACGCGTTCCAGCTATAGCAGGGAAGGCCGAACAGAGCACACAACTATACCAACCTGCCAGCCACACCGCTATTTGCGCTTCACTTGAAAATCATCGTCCGTAGACGCGTGCACTGGCCAGGCACAAAATTACTTGTTTATTTCTTCTTTCTGTCTATATAAGGTTCCGCCACTACCCTCCTTTAAACGCCGCTATTTCGATGTCTCTAAACCATAACAAAATAACTCGGTGATTGTTCAAGCGACGCTCCTTATATGAGCTTTAGCTTAATCGATTGTTTTGTTTGGCTACCTGCCAAACACCCGAGAGAATAAAACTTCATGATGATCAAACAACAAGGGGCACCTCATCAATCAGTCTACTTAATAGGGGTATGGAAGATCGAGCATCCATATACGTATGCCGATCAATAGCATATTAAGATTAGTACGCATATGCATTGCCTGAAGCGTATCATGCGAACAGGAAAATAAGCTAACGCTTGTTGTAATCGTATAGCAATTTCATGCCTATACAGTTAAGTTCATTCTTGGGATTTAGTAACTTAAGTAAGTCAGTCTTTTTGTCTATAGGCCGTAGAATCCAAAAGCTAGAAAATCTGCAACAAATTCTAATGGTTTTACTTTTATTTTTCAAAAAGTAATAATATTTTTTACGAAATTGAAACAATGATATAGAATTGTACCTTTTTGATTACACCTTTATCAGAGCCCAATACTTTCCCCTTCTTAAATATGGTTGCATTCATATTCTAATTAGTGGGTTAAGGTTGGTAATCATATATGTGCAGGTAAGATTTTTCAATATTTGATAATAAAAGATCTAATAACCGTTTTGACCTGAACCTTGATTTCTCGCTATGATTAACAGCGGAATATATTAACTTACTTAAATACACCAACAGCACTGGCCAGTATTCAATGTGAACTTGTTTAGCTAGATAAGACTGTAATGTATTGAAAATGGTCGTCAACATGTGGCTTTAAGGGGCTTCAGCAATGCGGAATAAAATATATTTACCAGATTCGAAGGCTAATTGAATTCGAATCATCGGAGAAACCAATTCCACAGCATGTATAAAGTCCGAAAACTAATTATACGATTGTGATGCACTCGTCTATGTAAGCGGTTTGCTTAAGTAGATCCAATAAAATATTAATTTGTTTTATCAGCTTTTCATGGCTTTTAGTTTTTGCATAACGTGTATGTCATTATAATTGACAATCTACTCATGTACGTAATTTTTTTAACCATTACTTCTCCATAGCTTAAGTATACTAGCATTATCACAGCTGTTTTCTGTATCTGAACTATATTGCCTTATATGCTTTTCTTTTAGGACAAATTTCCCGCAAAAACATACTCAGTTAAGGAAATCTTTTCACGAAAAACCGCATAATTTCACACACTTCATTTTCCTCAGCCTTTTGTTTCAGCTATGTTTTTTGCACACTGTTTAGACTTATTTAGAACATCGTTCGATATTCATTTGTTGGGTTGGACTTTCGTTTCATTGGATTGGTCCATCAATGTCCTCTACCGTCTTAGCTTCATCATGACAAAAAAGGTTTCATGATAAAAGTGAAATTTGGTAATTAATCTACGTCCGTATATGCAATATATTGCATCAAGATATACGATGTATAGCATCTACAGAATATTGGACCACACTCAGGGCTTCCACCAACAGAGCAACGTTTCTAGATGAGTAAAGTGTAGCGTTATCTGTTCCAGGTATTCCAACGATAACTACACTTGCAACCATAGCATGACGATGAAAAATAATATAATTTATTGTTTATAGGTACTTACGCGTCATATTTGGTAACACTGAACAATTTTTAAATTTCTGGACTGTGTTTAGATGTTATTGTTGCAAATGAGGTCGGAGTGCAGGAAAAAGTAAACTCCAAATCCCACGTAGGCAAGAAATTGAAAAAGACCACATAAGCTATTTGCGTGCCAAGGATAACATTAATTTGCCACTACGCCATGACATTCTAAATCGTAGAAAGTTGTAATAGCACTGACCGTGTTTTATTATCTCTGAACATTTATTCCAAGAAGAAAATGTATGAATAATAGGTTGCAGGTTTTATTGTGAGCTTGTTTGGTTCAAGATGCTCCAATTGTTTATAACAATGCATTGAGGAACTCTTTTTTCGAATTTAGGTGTTGTATACCATTCAAAGCGAATTGCATAGATTAAAACCCATCAATAGTTGTTAACGCCAAATGCGAGGAGCTGGACGTTAACCTGAGTAATTCTAAAATAAATTTAATGCATTGCCAGTTTCTATGCGAAGATTGTAATCACCACCTTTGAATAGCTGAGAGCACTGTGTACTATCGAATAAATACAATAAAGGAATTTAAGGGTAATCGATTAGATACTGCCGTATTTTCCTTATACAAGATTGGTGTTAAAGGCACTGCGGCAGTAGCTTATCGATGAACGGACATACATCATTGAGTTTCGCTTGAAAATATTCAGTCACCGAATGATATCTGGTGATCGCATCTCAGTGTGAAATCGACACTCTTAGAGACAGCACAGGAAACATTTAGCAATAACTAGCTGACAGGACTATCAGTAAATGAGCAATGCAGAATTTGCAAGGCTGTATTGTAAGTGTGTAGAAAGTCAATGCCATCTCTATATTGCGGTCTTGCTATTTGTACCTGTTATAGTCAGTCAAATTAATTGCAACGAGTGAAGGATGGCTGGTCCGAGGGAGGTAATATATCTGGCAAATTCTCTGCTATGAAAACGTTTCGAGAGGTTCCCTCAAGATATGGCAAGCAAAAGCAGAAGCTGGTGACAGTAAATAGTTTGCAATATCTTCAGAAATTTCCCACAGCTGCTTCATGTTTTCCAGCAGGCAAAAGGCAAGCCTTACCGGAATATTCGAGCGTGTACAATAAAATAAATAAAAGCATAAAACTAAAATCGTTCATCCTGATGATAATAATATGAATAATATCGATGAGATGAGAGTGTACTAAACATAGAATAGTGAGCCTACATGGTACAAGGTTCGCTTAACGCATTAAGGATACTAAGGCTATTCATGTCAGAAACAAAGTTCTACAGGCCACTACTTATTTCGTTCTAAGACGTCAATCATTCAACAAAGCTAGGAGCAAAATGCTAGTTTACCAAGAGAGGATTGTGCTCAAGACCGAGGAAGCGATACTTTATAATAATTTACTGCCAAACTAAATATAATAACTCGCGTATAATAAACTTCATACAAGTATTAGTTGGTACGGTAGACTTCTTGCTCACGAACATGGTCTCAGACGAAAAAATAGGCTCAAGCAGTTAACTAGGTTTACCAGCATTTACTATGGAAATATTAAGTCTTAACGTTCCTACTGCGAATAAAGGATGAAGATATAGAACTTCGCGCCGAAGCGCGAAGTTTGCACACAGGTAAAATTATCGTATGTGATGATATGTACGATGCAAACATTTTTGCTTATTTAATAGCAAACCCCGTGCGTCAAAGACCATAGAACGTTCTCTTAATGGAATATAAAAGCATTAATTTCATCACTTATTTGATAAGCGCGCTATTTCGTAAACTGATTATGAACCAAAATGCTTCGTACAAAAGTTGAGACAATAAATAGACGTACGAAATAACAGCTAACCTGCAAAAACGATTTAGTTAAGTAATTCATATACCTATGATGACAACGCTTCTAATCTATTAGTCAACCCACTTAACATTCCTGCCAATAACAGGGTTCGTTCCGCAATTAACTACGTTATAAGGAGCGCACAAGTTACATTTGGACCGATAACTTATAAAGACAACACCACCTTGGTGTGTAAAGGCCTCCGGGCTGCGCGGCTCCGAGAGTTATTAAAATGACGGTAGACAATAGATGTTCAGAGGCACCGGCTGCGGTAGCAGCGGCAGAAGAGCAGCTAAGTTCAGAAGCCAAAGAAGTGTAAATATGGAAGCTGCTTGAACATTGGGTATATAGCAGACGCATGCTGGTTCATAAAATGAAGAGACTAAAGTCAAAGCAAGTATTCCTTGAGAGTCGCGCCGCTTTGCTATCTAGACTAAGGTCACACACAGAAGGTAATCAAGAAAAGTCAGTGGATAGGGAGGCGACGAGGGTCGGCAAAAATTGAGGAACTCGAGAGCCCGCGGCGCCTGGCTATCAATATGTTTGATACCCCTGGCAAGCCGGTTCCTGCTGCTGGGGAACCCCTCTTGAAAACCGAAGTTTGTGCTGGTATTGGCCGTGGCGCTAATGCTAGCAATAGTACAATGGTCGAAAATGAAGAAGGGAAAGTTATGGTCGGTGGCCTATGCCCTCCTATGTAAGCCTCTACGGTCTACTTTTTTAGACATGCAGTCGTCTTCATGCTCCACTCACTTTCTTCGCGCTCGCTCTGTATTCTACTGCAGTACAACAGAGAAACGGACCTGCCGGCGTCGGTAACGGTTCTGTCTGCTAGAAATAATTAAGAGTTCTCGGCTTTAGTTCCGCGCTCCACTCGAAGCCCTGAGGCAAAGGCTTACGACAAGCCGATGACGAGGAAAAGGAGGGTAAAGAGATAGTAGAGAACAAAGAAGAGTTCGTTTCCTTGACTGAGCCGCTACCAAATCTCTGAGCATTGGCCCTGCAGCTCCTTCACCTTTCATTTGTGTGCGTGTCGGTTTATACTGAAAGCTTTAACCAACGCATGTAGTACGTCGAGGCCGCCTGAAGTGGAGAGAATAGCTAGCGTGCCTAAAGAATGAAAGAGGATAGGAGGTAAACAGAAGATCACGGTGAAACTAATGGGGAGAGTGAAATTGGAGCGGGGCTTGAATGGGGAACAATGGATTAGATTAGATTAGATTAGACAGCAGCACATGAACAGATGACTAACGGATCTGCCGAGAGAGAAAGAAAAAGGTCGTCCACCCTTTCAACTACTACAATCCATCCAAACGCCTCAAAGGCCTCAGGTTGGCCCTTCGAGTATTCTATGAAGGCTCGAAGAATAAATTTACTTAAATTTCTCAATGAACACAAAGTTTAAAATAGCAAAGGGAATTAGGTCAGAGTTACACGGGAAAACTATTTTTAAATAGTGAAGCAGATTTTCTGATAGTTTATAGAGATAAAAATAGCTACCAGGGACATTAGATAGAACAAACATGCATATGTCTATGTGTGCTCTAGTTTAGTGATGTGCTGTTTATTGTAAGAAGCGTTCATTAAAAAGAGTCAATTATGATTTTATCCATTAAAAATGGATGTGCGCTCCGACCACATCTACGCTCAGAAACGGGAATGACTTTAAGAAATGGGTGCAATACACAAAGCCAATTTTAGAAATAGATGAACGCCTTGAAATAACTCGTCATAGGCACTATTATTAGTACAGAAACAGTTCCAGTTTAGATTATAAGTAAAAGCTTCAGACTCAGAAAACTTAAAAAATGTATTCTGTCCTATTATGTACGCATTCGTAATGTAATAGAGTGTTCTTTTCTTTAAAACCAGCTCATCAAAAGAGCCCTTCTATAATAGAATAAAAATCTTGCAGTGCAAGAAAATGCAAAATGATTTTATCACGATTTTATGTGCAGCCCTAAGAACCCGACATCCTAAAGCACTGGCATAAAAGAATTAACCCTAGCGCATATTACGCCTTTACGGATCATCTAAGCGTTCAGAAAGTTGATGCGAGCCGTCTCACAATGCATCGGTTCACTTCGGTATATGAAAAGAGTAACGAAAGAATTAATAGAGCAACGCATTTAACACAACATAATTCGAAAGCTAATCCTCTACAACAACTTTGTCGTCTAAGACACTTACATTTAACTCTATTTATGTTTATGCTCTTAGAAACTGAGCGTTGAACCAGCTTTAGAAGTATTTGTATCATGTACTCGTTTGAATTGGCGCATAGCTGCTACAAACAAACTATTAATAAAGCGAATTTGTTTTCCAACAAGGAATTGCTTTGTGGATCTTAGTGGAAGAACTTAAACACGTAGATAAACCAAAATATATCGTTATACTATTCCATTTGCTAGCACATGCACGGAAGAGCTTTCTGCCAGTTCGGACCTACTTATGACAGTACACCTTGGTAATAGTAATCACTGTAGTAACTGTGCGCCGCTTTGTTGTTTTGTTCTTGTAGCAATCAGGTGGGCCGTAACTTTTCTTGCATTTATGATAGAAAACAGGCGATTCCATAATGTGTTCGAAAAGGAATGCGAAACAGATAAGCATCTGTGACTATATTATAAACATGCTATTCAACTGGTAGGTGAAGGCACATTTCCTTTTCTAGAGAAAAGCATTTTATTGGTGTTTTTATGCTCGCGAAAATGATTTGACCGCTGTAGCTGCTTGCAACTCCATAGGACTTGTTGACGCAGCATATTCTCCAACTAGACTACAGAGACCTAATGGCTCGTTAGCCTTCGTAATATACCATGGATGTATACATAATATAGTGTTAACGCGTTTCTTCAATTTGTAAAGCGATCGACTCTAAATCGTGTACAGTAAAAGTGGGTTAATTTATCTAAGTGTTTCCCTTTGTGAACCAATGTTCGGCTCAAAACGACTGGTAACAGTTTTTTTAATTTTACAAAATTAATCTTTAATTAGTCAGCCGATTCACCGGTAGGCTTTGGAACAGCCTTCGCTCCACTTGACATAAATCAGATTTCGGTGCTTCAGACGCGTGCTAATCTCACAATTAAACGGTCTATGATTAGCTGAATAGGGTCGACTGTTTGACGAGCGGAGAAATTAGCAGCTGTAGACTTTTAAAAACGTTCGTAATGTGATTGTTTCCCTTTGTCATGATACATGTCACTGACAAAAAAATCCACAGTTGCTTTCTTAAACGCTTTTAGAAAACATCGTTTACTAACAGAGGCTGTTAGCCCAATTCAGTGTTCCTATAATTCGACAATACTACAAATATACCATCTCATCAATGAAATAATCACCAACATTTAGCGAAACCGTTATTGAAGTATTGCACTAAGGATCATCTTTAGATATTTTGTCTTTAGATAAAATGTATTGCTACTTATTATCTTGCTATGAGATATTTTTTATTAGATACATGTGTACAAAGCACTTGTATTCGAAGACTATCAAATATGTAGCATCTATTGTTCACGTAGCTGATCTATAGGTTCTTTCCATATCTTGCTGACCTCTTCATTGTGATCTCTCTCTATGCTGCTGATATAATTTGTAATTTAATCGATGACAGCTAAGTACAATGAATACACGTTCCGGTGCACGCGGTATACGGTATATGGCGTAGTGTTTGCGTTAGAGAATGTTATAGTTAGAAAGTGTTTGCGCGCCATCTGTCTTGGTGAGAAGAAAGGAAACATGAATAAATGACATTTTGGTGAAATCCCTGATGGGCAACCGCACCTCTAACAGCAACCGGAATCGAAATACGCGGTTAATTAAGATGAATTTGCAGAGTTACTGCCACCGCTGGACTCTCAGAAGTCGGCCAATGTTGTAAGTTAGCGCAAGCAGAAAAATTTCTAAACAAGATCTCAAATGAATTTCAAAGTCATCATTGTTTTGGCTTAGATAATTATTTTCTTGAAACAGGGGTACTTGTTATTTGATCATATATTGTTCATTCAAAATCTTGATACACCGCGCCTTCAAGTTATGGTAAGCGATCGAATAACCAGGCTTACCTACTATGAAAGTAGAATAAACTCGAAAAATGACTGTTATGAGAGAATCAACGACTGGTCAGTAGACTTATATAGAAGCAAACAAATCCGTTCCGTTTTTAGCTCTGTTGTCAAGTTGTTTAACTTTGGCCAGCCCAAGCTATTAATATAAAAAATATACATTTGGCTCCTTTTACTCTTCAAACTTAGCGCGTCGACTTAGAAAATAGATACTTATGTATATAAAAGATATACTTTGAGGCGGATGTTATTTATTCAATTCAATCAAAGCAACTCAAGCATGCGTAAAAATATTTTAAACGAAGAATAAAGAGTCAAACATTCGGACTACCTCAAATTAAAATGCATGAATCTAATTTACAACTAATGTTGTGTGCCAATGGCTTCTTTCTTTCCTTCATATTAAGATTTGCTCGCAACAAGATATATTCACTAAAGTTTATGTACTTTACAAATTTAGTCTTGTTGGACCGTATAGCTAGGAAGTAACGCAAACCTTTTGACATACATATTTGTATATATACTTGAAAATCATCTTCAATAAATAGGTCTAATTCCCCGGCTACACGTGCTTGTCTGTTTAAAAGTTCCGTTGGTCTTGTAAAAGTGTGTAGGAAGACGATGGACGACCAAGTCTGAGCCAGAGTACGCCGGGTAGGGTCGCATGTTATTTTAAATGCTCTTTAATTCTCTACACTTAGGAACGAGTTGAGTAAGTTTCCTATAGAATGTTATTATACTTTTTTATTTTTTTTGAAGACACATTGTCGGACCGTTGATACACATGGACGGGTGGTAATTAACTAAATCGTCTAGCTAACTGTAGATATCTGTCACCACTTTCTATATACGAGTATACATCCTCATCAAAAAATATACAGGTTACAAGCTAATATGCATGTGATTGAGAGCGTACAAAGATGAACTAGATGTATTTTTAATTATTATTACTAAATCTTTATCAGATATTTAACCTGCAAGTATTTTTGAAAAGTATCGTTAATATCTACAAACTAAATTGAACCAAACCACGTAATGTTTTCCAGCAGAAAAAAAGTTCTTACTTTACGTAAATGCAGCGAAAAGCATAGTTATAGAACTAATATAACAGGTATACTGTGGGTAGTCTTCTTTTAGGTCATAGGCTGTAAGAGAGAATTGAGACGTAAACGACACATGACATGTTCAGTAGAGAATACACACTACAACAGCCTTTGGTTGATGGTTCACTTTCGGTCGATCTAGTCTAGCAGAGCAGATAGCACTGGAAAACGTGAACATAGGCGCCAATGGATTTCGTCACAAACTTCCAAGGCTATGCCGCTTTGCTGACGCAAGGGTCGTCAAATACATTTTAGAGGAAGGGCAAAGTTTGCTGTAATAGAAACATTCTTTCTTTCAAAATTATACGAGTTATCCAATGGTATATATATTTATCTGTTGTGATATGGTATCATGTAGTTTTCTTTCGAGACACAGTATAGTTCATATTCACAATAGATTAGGGCGATAACTGTGTAGCACTGCTCTGATAATCAAGATTAACGTGCAATGCTGTCGTTCAAAGAACCTTACTGTAAACAGACGGATTTTATTTCAGCTGCTCTAAAGAACGTTAGAGCGCCCTAGTGAGAATGCCGAAGCGGTTTGATGCCCCCGACTGGCTGACTATCTACAGTGTATTATTAAATTGCTACACCGTACTGTTGCAATTTTAAATAGTCTAGCAAGACGCCCACTGTAAGTAGCATTACCGATTTTTTTTTACTTTAGAGAAGAATAATACTATTACATTAGTAGAGGTAATATCATATCATTACTAAACTAAAATTATTTTAAAAGTAATTGTGCTGTTGACTGAATGAAGAGAATGGAAAATACCATTGTCTCGTCGTATTTGCATGAAACTGCTTCAGAAATTGAAGAACTTCGCGGACTTTGCCCTAAGGAACTACGCATAGCACTCCACTTCGCTTTAATATGCTTAATGTTGAAAATGCGTATCTTTGTTGAAAATAAAGAAGAAAACAAGCCATTTTTTGCTATTCTCGCCACATACAAACGAACTTCCTCGAATCCAGACGGTGGCATTTCCTGTGATATTGTCTAGAGAGAAAACGGGAAAAGTTCTTGGAGGAGAATAAAGAGCCGAATACTGCTGTGCATTCCCTTCGACGGCATTTTGCAAAATTTCCCCGATAACAGCGTGTTTTGGGCTCAAAAGAAAAACAACAATGGGTAGAAGAGGGGTTAAGGATTTGGTTTGTGCAATTTTTGTGTAACTTTCGTGTAAATAAGCATACTTCTATATATTAACATAAGCCACTTGTTTCCATGAGATCTAAACAAATGTCGACACCATTACAGACGATCTCTCTGTGACGCCAACGATATAAACGCAAGTCAAAGTAGTAAACTAGGTTCTATGCTAACACTTTCGCCTCTGGCTGCATGTACTCGATGTTAAGAATCTTAACTTACAACCTGGATTTGGTTCAAAGCTTGATTAGCGAATAAGTCCTAGTTTAATACTCGAGCCCACCGAATTATTGAAGTTCTCAGTTACTCACCGCCAATGCAGTAATCTTATTAAACATATAAAATAGTAAACCGGTGAAACTATATAAAAACTAAATATTGCGTTACGAACCCTATCCAAGAAAAAAGACGCTTTAAGCACTTCAATAAATAAGTTCGGCATTTCTAATAATACGAATTTTCGTTGTACGCTATGAACGTATGTGAATTCCAACCTCAAAATGAATCGGCATTGTTTAAGTTTAGAATTTACTACGCATTTATCTATTCCTACTTTATTCTTTCAGTGAGCGTTACGCCTAAATTCTATTTTTTTTTCATTTCATAACTCGTTTGCCTGGCCTGCTGAGACGACAACTGAGCCGAATTGCCGCGCAGTGTACAGCACGCAAGTGATGGCTCTAACAAGTAAGGCTAAATGGCTGTAATTTAGTATTCTTCAGTAAAAATTATTTTCTGGTAAAACTCCGCAAATATTAGCTAAATTGCTTGCTAAATAAAAGACTTTGGTTTATTTGTGTTGAGAGGAATACAACTGTATCGTACGAACGCATGAAGTTAGAATTAGATATAGGCGTTTCCGGTCAAAGAGACCTTGCAGCGGTTCTACTGAAGTGCATGACGATACATAATATCCTGGGCGTATCGCAACACATATTATGCAGATACACGTAGCCTCTGATAATTGAAAACCCACCGTTCCACGTAGTATATGATAAAACCCATGTACTGCAAACCGTATAACTAAATGCCGGTTCATTCTATGCGGCTCTTTTCAAGCTTCGTTAGTTATGGACCTCGCATTATTTTTTTTCCTTTTTTTTCCATACGTTGATAAACCTCAAATAGGCAAGAATAATGAGGAGTTGAATCTGCATCTCGGATTCTTTACACATAGTGGTGTATCACTTTGAAGGTACGCGTATCGATTCTAAAGTGGACAATGTAGGCCCATGGTGCGCCTTAAAAACGGAAGTTTGACTCAATCAAATCTTTCGAGCTGTTTCGATGAGAGATGTTCCTAGACAACCGTGATTTCGTATGAAGCGACTGGGCCACTTTATTTTGAACCAGGCCAGCGCCATGCGCAAGAAAATCGTTAGGGCGTACGTATTTCCACAGTCGCGACCATAGTTCGCCGCAGTCTACGAAGGTTTGTTTGTTTGCGGGTAAAATGACTCCCATGTACTTGAAGCTATTCACGTAATTAAAACATCTAGAAAGCAGCGCAAAGGCCTTTACGGCAGAACTTCATGTTCTCTGTTCCGTCCATGTTGATGATGAATCTAACCTTTTCCATATAACATGACAGCCTGGCAGAAGCTTGGTATAGATAACACAGGCTTTTTTGAAAAATCACAAAATCGGCGCACAGCAACGTTTCTCTCCGTTCTGCCAAATTCTAAACACGGAGTGGCAGGTTATTATCAAGTGTGATGCCAGTTGATTGGGCGGAAAGTTTTAGCTGGGCCACTCCAGCATCCTTAATCAGCGAGCTTTCCTATACTCTCGCTTTGGTCAAATGCAGCATAATCTGTAAGACTTTCCATTTTGCAAATTTCACTAGAATTTCGTTTCCAAAAACCGTGCAAAATGCCGACTAAAAACATCAAATTTTAGCGAAAAACCTCGTTTCGGCTTACGATAAGTACAATGTACTTCCTGAAGCAGCATGTCGTATGTCATAAAGATAGAACTTGTAACGTGTAAACGCAAAACATATGCCGTTCAGCTGGAATACATGAATTAACTTCAAAGTCTCATTAGCCAGCATGTAACAGGTGAGCCAGAAGCTTGTTGCATCTGCTTTTCTATGAAGATAGATCAAGCAGGTTGCCCTTTCTATTAAATATGACACTCCGAAAGACGTCGTTCTAACTTGTTGATAGCTGGCCATACTGTATTTGTCCAAGCATTTGTCCCGCAAAAAAAACCATGCCAGACGCGGTTTTTAAGTACTTATTGCGAATTAGGGTTCAGTCCAGCGACCTTTTTTGATTGTAGTTGGTCCAGAAAGGTACGGGCAGCCCCATAACCGGTTAACGCTGGGTCAATTCGCATGTCTAAGGTAGTGCTGTAGCGGCCAGTTTGCAACTCGTATTGAACCGCGAGTGTTGTCCCTACGGCAGCATTATTTGCTTGCCTAAGTACAGTTATAATTGGTCTATTGTTCAGGTTTAAAGTCATTGTGTATTAGACGAGAAATGGATAATACGGCGAATGATACGATTTTATCACTTTTGGCTCGTCATTTTAATTCATAAAATAAAGCAAGCATGAAGAAAATACCTTAGCCCTATTATTGTCTTTATCAGCCGCCCCTTTTATTCAACGCACTATATGCAATTAAAAATTTGCAATGCACCATTTTAATGTTACAACATCTGACTTATAACTTTTATAACTTGCTGTAATCCTGTGGTCACTTTTGATACTACAGCGATGGGTCCAATAAGCCAGAACATAGCAATGAGAATCGTTTGACACGTTAACGAGTACCAGGATACGTGGTAGCTGGCTTTACGCCATCACTTTAGACCGAACTATTAAGACGGCCTGGTTCAGTTGACTCTGTCAGTACAAAAAGGACGGCGGATGGGGGGCAGGAGTAATTAAGTCGCGATGACGTAGACACTTCATACAATACATCTGCGCTTGCTACAACGACGGTTTGTCGAGTTCACAGAATTAATTTGTTTTTGCTCTTCCACTCTCAGATTACCGGAAGCCCTAGGTAAGTATTTTCCTAACATCCCAAACATATTCCTCCTACTTTAGTCATTTATCCGCCTCTGCTGGTATTCACTTAACACGAGGAAGCCAGATGCGATAATGCAGCGACGACTAGACTTCACCAAACCGACCCAACATTGTGTGCGATGTCCAGGTCCCACAGCAGAGATCATCATTAACAGCGGCGCAATGGTCGTTGATGAGAGAGACGTGCCCGCTCACTTAGTCGCAAATGCATAAAGCAGCCGAGGCAGAGGCAGATGGCACTTAAAATGGACAACAACGGGAAACCACGCGAGAAGCTCGAACGAGTCATACGACAGCACCAAAAACCCAGTTCTGCGTCTGTGGCCATCCGAATATTGTTCATCTAAGCGATGCTGTCAGAAGCGACCTAGATGAAGGTCGGGGGGCTCAATCAACGGCTGTCATTCGCCCTGCTCAAATTAGCACACACCCAACAAAGAAGTGAGAGTGAAACAAGGACATTCTTACAACGAACCTAACATGTTATTGTTGGTATCATGCCGTGCAGCTTGTAAAGGAAAAAGAGCCCAATGCTGCTCATTTTTAGAAAATCAAAAGAGGTTCATGTTAACGCTTTACCATTCTTAAGAGATATAAGAAACTTAAAAGGTAGAACAAACAAAATAGCGATCATAAGATGAAAAAAACCTGAGTAAAATTAATTGAAATTAAAATGATCGCTAGCTTAATGCATGATTGTAAATGTCATTGATGATATTTAATCTTGCTATGCATAGCTTATAACTTCCTAACTATCAGTTGCCTCCTCTTTCGTGAAATATGTTGGCATTGTATTGATCTTTATTTTCAAGTTGGATTCTCTGCGAATAAATTTCTTAACGGTTGAAGATTTGAATAGTTACATCCCAAAATGGTCCGTGCGTCTGATTTTCAGAATATATTGTAGTGACTCAACGGTATAACTGTGAAGACAATAAATCGATAATGGCACTTAGATCCTGGCGTATTGAGAAATTTTCAGAGTCATACGTTTTAAAAACAATTTGTAAATATGTGAGAATTCACAAAAAGGGGCAGTACATGGCTTATTATTATGGCGCTAAACTTCTAATATGTCTTTGAGTGTTTGAGAAATTCTAAACACTATTAGACGTTCATATGCTTATTGAAAAATTTAGTTATAAACAAGATTTGTTGTGTAACACAGTTATGGCTTTTCTTATAATCTTCGTTATTAAAATAATGACATCTCGAGGAAAAGCTTATTTACTGTCAAATATTTTAAGTCTACAGTATTCTCTCTCTCATTTTATCTTTTGATTTAATAGTCATTGTTATCGGGAACTGATACAGATGAAAAACATAAAAAGTTATTTTCCATAATACTTCTGCATGATCACTTTGTCATCTTTCACTTATTTGAAATTTCAGAGCTTGAAAGCTGTTACAAATAATAATGGCCTTACGGTTGTAGTAATACTTCAGTAGAAGTACACATCTATATGACAGGCGTTTTTTCGTGCAAGGATAGCCTTATCTTGTACGCTATTATTTATTTTTGTTCTGAATATTCACTTCTACTATTTTTATCCTTGATTCGTTGTTTTTTTGCTGAAAGCGACATTTCACGCGACGGTTCTTTTTCGCATCTTGTAGAAAAAGACTGTCAAGCCTAATTTGATCTATAGGGAACTGTAGCACTCGTTGATCTAGCGATCAACGCTTTTCCACGAAAACGATGTTCATATGGTCCTATTTTTAGATAGATCCAATTCATATTACTTTAGCGCTTACTTGGGGTTTCGTGTTGTTCGTAAAAAGCACAATAAAATATGTAGTTTTATGTTTTTGTAGTCATTGTCTGTTAATTTAGGTGTGTTCAATTTATAGTATCTAATGCATTTACTAGCCTCAAACTAATAATTAATTTTAGTACAGAAAGGTAGAAGTTGCACTGTGGAGTAAAATATCGACTAAAATCAAATCTATTGTCAACTACAAATCAGAGTGTCATCTCTTTTAGCCGATGCACAACAGCGTTTTCTTGTGTCTATGGTACATCTTAAAGACCTATTAAAAACACCGAGAATTATTTCGCATTGCATCGGATCTCTTAAGAGTTAATTTCATTTCGGAAATCATTTTAAACATAAAAACATGTTTTTAAGTGTTTGCAATACCATAATAGTTAATAACCTTCTCTTTATCTTAAATAGCTCTATGATCACGTTGGTGTTAATCGATCTGATTCACCAATCATCGCCAATAAGCTGAGGTCATTGTGGTGGGGAACGCTCTTTATCGATTTTAGGCAGCTCTCTATTCCTCTAGATAGGTCGGATTCGCAGCAAGCTATTCTAATTACCTCTTACAAGAATGATGCTTGATTGTAGTCGTGAGAAGATGGACAAGTGCAATATAATTGTTTTTGTACAAACACGTTAACTATACTCGTGTGAGTAGTTAGTGACTGCCATGTACGGCATCAGTAAGCGATTGGAATAGAGATTCACTTACATGTTATAGAAGCCATTGAGCTTTGCTGAATCAATTGGTACAAACTTGTTAGCTACAAGGGAAGTTTGATTGGTAAGGGAACATTGTGTTTGAGCCCGCATATACCTTCTTGCTTTTCTTCAAAGTAAATTCACTTCAATCCCGACACGTTTTCTCCTACTGGTATTAAGCTGATATTTAGCACATTAGAAGGCAAAAACTTCGTTCACTTCCAAATCAGTATAGATTTTAAGCCGTGTACTGGTAGGCAATTAATAGATTAGGCTGCTAGCTAGCTTCCGATGGACCGTAACTTGAACTCAACCGCAAGCATTGAAATTACTTGCTAACGAATAGCATTATAAAGCATTATTGTATGATCATCTTGTCATGGTGGTAGCCTTTATTTGCAAGGCCTAACTATTCTTATTGTATCCTTGTTGTATCATACTAGGGTTCTTCTATAATTGCTTTTTGTTATATTCACATATTTCACTATATACCTATGTATTGGATTGGTCAAAATGTTATCTATTCTAGCTAGTTTATTTAAATGTTCTTAACTCTCGGAAAAGCCCTACATAGCGGCTGTAAGCACAGCAACTTTGCATGATGGTTCGTTAGAACTTTATAGCTCACAAAAGCCGCACGATGTATAGCGTCAGCATGAAATAATATCATTATGTGCCATTTTTGTCTGCCAAGACTTCTTTGCTGTAATATTCAGTTTAACGACTTCAATCGAGTTGCACTCTCCGATAACCATTTTGTTACGTTTTTATAAATTATAGTATCCCTACAAATACTACTAAATGTTTTTAGACGCCCATGTGGAGAGTTGTTCGTAGCTTATCTATTTCTTCTTGCGCCGAAGATTGTCAAAAAACTTTAATATTTTAATCCCTAGAACCGATTTTACCTCAGAACGATTTCTCTCGTGCGAGGAATGATCGGGTTATGTTTTACTAAATTCATATGAGGCCTTTCCTTCTGATTCTTCCTGCCGACTTTTCTTAATGCATTCAAGCGATTCAGTACAATGTCGGGGCCTCTCCACAATTATGCAGGGTCCATTTAAAAGGATCTGACTGAATTTGTTAACCGTCGAGCCTGTAGTCCACTGTTATACGCTCCTTTTTTAGGGAATGGTTTGTCGTTTACATAGAAATCTTTAGTTAGAGGGTATTAAAAGTAACAGTTTAGGCGCATGCTGTTAGAAATTAATAATATCATTTTCAATCCCACGCAAACTCGTTAGTTGGCGACTCTTTACTTAGCTAAAACACTGGCTTTCTGGCCTGCCTAGGATTCATGCCTCTGGTCTCTCATGTATACAATTTATGAACAAGATCTAGAATTACGTCTTCAATAGCTAAGTGTTATCTCCAAAATGTATAACAATGATCATAATATATCGAAAAACGCATACGAAATGTTTACAGTAAAATAATAGACCTTGATAATTGTTCCTAGACACACGTATATATTATTTTATCATAAGTAAAAATCTACTTCTAATAGAAGATTGCAACTTGGCTACAGGAAAAGACATGGGTGGCTATTAGGGTGACGTTCCACCATCAGGTACGACGCTAGGTAATGTTATATTTTTCTCTATTTTTCGTCCTTAATGGCTTATCTTCTCGTCTATAACAAAACGCAACATTAAAGCCGTATTATACCGTGTCACAGGCCACCATCGATGCTTGCTGGTTCGTAGTCACAGTATAGCCTTTCCGTACTACCAGAAATGGCTCTGTTTCTCGTTGATATTCTCAACATGTGTATTTTACTAACAGTTTGATGACATCTGCTTTTGTTATGTGTCCTTATGGCTTACCGTTAAATAATGAGGAACAGGATGCTACAGCTGTAATTGTCTCTGCAGTTATAGTGAGGTACGCAAGATTATATTCGTCGTAGATAAAAAAAGAAATCTTTATGAGTTTGTAAAACTCGGTTTAAGAAGTAACAGTGTATATATAATATTTAATGGGTCATCGCACAGCCTTTTGGTAATCACTAATTATAAAATAAATATGCAGTTCCGAAATTTGGAAAACACATTCAACTCTGTACTTCTCTCATCTTTGACTTTAACTGTGCGGTAATACGGCCTTTTTTGTTTACTAATTGTTTACCGTAGCAATAAACAAACAAGGTTAAATGAGAAAATAATTAATGAATCAGCATTTTTGCGGCAAAAACCGGATTCTTAGGGTTTGGACTGATAGGAAGCTTTGAATGTCGGTAGTAAACTTGGCTATTACATCGTACGCTTACCAAGATTGCGATACGTTTGCGTTTCCGTATGAATCTGATACAAGCTTGTGCAATTAAAGTACGCTTAGAGCTCGTTTACCAAAAAAGAAAACCATTCAAACAAAGCAAAGCAGAAAGGTTCTACTTTAAAGAGATTTTCGGTTCATTGTGGAGGCATTACTATGGTATGCTTGACGTGCTCGCATACCGACAATTTCAAGCGGGAACGCGACCATTAATTGTAGAGTGTTCTCCATGCATTCCCTGAGGTTGCATACCATGACGGCACTATTCTGAAACGGCGAGGTATCCACCAAAACCGCAATATTAAACGAAATGACGCCAGATCCCAACTATACTCTGTCGGGTACACAAACGGCTATTCTGAGTTGAAGGATCATTTATTATTGTTAACTAAAAAGGGTTTTGTTTGTCTGGAGGTTAAAGAAAAGATTTCTATTAGTTTACTAAGGATGATCGCCTTTCGATTTGGTTGTGTCTTCAGGTTTCATGTTTCGGCTGATCCTGAACTTCTAGTTATCTTATTACTTATATATGAATGGATTTCTAAAGGTCCAGCAAGTGTTACGTAAGTCACTAAGCATGTCCTTGTATGCTACAGTGTATTGCCTTATATATACAAATGATGCGAATAAAATCGCCATAATTTTAAATGAAGAATCTATTCTGCTAATTCAATATTATATCTATTTGCTTCGCATGATATCCTTAACTTGGTAGAATAAACGATACGCTACAGCACTTATATTATCAACATGTGTTAACTTTTCTTCTACACTTTTGTCATTGTATTATTTATTTTAGTATTATAAAATATTACGTTTATTAGTTCTGGACGTATATATTAGAGCGAACAACTGCAATCTCCTTCTTAAGGCAAAAAATCTGCTCTACTTTACATAATATCGTGCCCAGGACGGCGTCACTATTACCTTTATGCACGTGTGTACATTAACAGCCACTGCAGCATGAATGATGCAGCCCTTAAGCACCAGTGGCTCTTTCAAATCTACCGTAGGCTCCATGCAGAACATTTACGTTTTTTCGCCCTGTTCCCTTCAAAGTCTCGATAGCCAGCGGATAGAAAAGGTATATATCCTAGAAAGTAGAACATTTGCGGAGCTTGTCTTGTTCTGCTAAGGTGTCCGCATGGTTTAGTACAACAGCACCGTGGTCGACATGCTAGTGAAGCTTAGAGTATCTACCGAGATAGCACACCAACACAGTCTTTCTTTTGTGGCAAACAATGAGAGTCAGGTTTTTTGATCTACGTCCATCACCTTTAAGGCGGTTCGCTTACGGGAGAATCTAAGTGATTTAAGGGCTCTATAAAAGGTGTGGTCTAAAATTCCTTGCTGCGCTTTTATAACAATAGATCCCTTACCTGTCATTAGGGTCGACTTTCTCACCACACTGACAGAAGCGAGAAATTATCAAACGTCAGTCAAACGTGGATCAACATAAACATGCGCAGCGTTATTGTCTAAAAGCGTTCCAATTGACGAAAAGAAAACCATTTTTATTCATGCTCCCACTCCTTAGCTTTGTACAGCTAGCAATGTCACATGTTTATTCTCAATATCACATAAGTATTTATTGAAAAGGTTAGTCGACACTTTTGTTAAAGAGTAAACATAAAACTTCGAAATGTTTCTGTTCAGAGCAGCATTAATTTTTGGATCTTCGTGACTGACACTGTAAACCAAAAGAAAATAGGCTCCTATAAGATTCCAAAAATTGTAGGCGTTTAACCATAACATCGACTTACCTCACGCATGGGTTCAATACTGATTAAAAACTCTCCTTTATCAGAAACACCCCAAATATGCTTATCTCTTCAACGGCGTTGACCGGGAAACTTGGTAGACGTAATCTAACCCGCTAGATCATAGTTTAATATGCTTCATGCAAGAGGAACCTGCATGTAATCACTTCATTTTTTAAGGTCAAATTCGATTCCTATATCGCCCGTAAGATGAGGTTCGCAGATATGTTTCGTAACATTACGTCAAAATTCCCGCCCAAAGTGCTATCCACGTATTGCGGATTTAGCAGTGACTACAGAGACAGCTCAAGTTTTTAATGACAAGGAACAAGAGGACCAGTCCAAAGGAATCTTTTTGCTGTACGCCGGTTTCAAAAAAAAATGTGGCTTATTAGGAATAGACACGACGGTGGTTCGTAGGCTTGATCTGTAAGTGCATACAGCTCAAGAACAATAGATCCGGTAAGACCAAGCCAGTGGACTCTTTTGGCCGCGTTATGTGAACTGTTAGAGCACAAGTTCATAATTAGGATTTCCTCACAAGTAATGTAGGTTTGGACTACTGCATAAAGAAACTTTGGCCGCGCGTGCAAAAACCTCAAAACCACTTTTTTCCTGCATTTCTGATGGAGACAGCTTACAGCACTAATAAGCTACTACGAAGCGTTTCTGCATGCCACATTGGTATTTGCCTTTTGTAATACAAAGGAGCAAGCAATAGGTTTGAGAAACCCTTTTTTCTGAAAATCAAATAAGACTGACTAAATTACTTTCAGTAGCAGCTTTGATTAGATAATGTCTACAGCTTTATCACACTGCAGATTTCCGGACGGCAACGCTCGATGGAAGGTCTTTTTTAGAACTTTTAGAGTACTTTATGTACATCACAGGGTGGGAATGGTTCATGGTGTTCCAGGATGTTATCGGAGTCTACCCCGATCGTAGGAACTGGTTTCGCCATCACAAGTATTGACTCATCATCATTGACATCAGGCTAGACTCTGACAAACCTGAATTTCCAGCAGCAGTACAGATTGGCAGGAGAAGTAGTCGGTGGCTTCTGAATCACCTTCTGAGTTCCTACCGAGCGCGCTTACTTTCTCTAGATGCGAGAATCTTAACTTAACGTTTGTTTTCGTCCATCTGACATGGGTCGAGATGTCGCTTCTCTTCTAGAATCTCAATTGCCATCCACTTCTAGTTTCGCTTCTAAAATTGACGAATTTGTTCAGTTCGCTCCCGACCAAAACGAAAGATTCCTTCTCCGTGGGTCGTACGTTACTTGTAGGTCTACTTATTAATTTCTCGACGTCCGTGATGACATCTAGTATTCCCGCACCTAATCCCATTACGGCCATAGAACTCCACTCTAACTGCCGGTTGCGATTGCTGTCTTTCTTTAAGGCGTCTGTACCATTGTCCGACCATCTTCTTCAATCTTTGCCTTTGACCCTCACGGTGATATTTTAGCTAAAGCATAACAAAAGTATTTGCTTCCATGCCAACCGTTATGTAAGTATCCTTCGCAATATTAAACACCTCTGTGCTTTTCAAAAGCACTTTTTATCTGCTATCTCTGTTGGTCGTTGTTCGTAACCAAAGCGGTACCAAAGCGGTGCCCAAAATAGGACTATAGACCCTAAGCCGCCTTTGTTCAGCCAACTTCGGGTTATGAACATTCAAAAGAATCCTCGCGATGTCGTTTACTGTTTTGCTGGTTTCGGTTATGGCCATCTTCATATGCTGGATCTCCCTAAGCACACTATAGCATGTGTACGAGGTTTATGTGTACCACTATTTATTTGGCGTAAATTACCATTTTAATTTAGCTGCCAGCTGGGAGGAGATTGATAGGCTGTTATTGCTTCTTAATGATAATGCAATTGTCTCGCTCGTCCTTAGTGCTAGCAAAAGTTCGGCTGCTGATCTCCGTTCATTCAGAGCGCGCAAGGCCTTGTTAGCCTTTAGTTCAATTTCCATGACCGTCTTTACCTCCACTGCAAAGTCGTGTACGTACGCCAGCAGTTCGAGTCCACTTGAGATGTTTTGCAGGCGCAGCATCTTATAGTAGGCAATACTCCAGCGGTTTTAGGAATACACCCTAGGAGATACCTGCTATTGTATACCCTAGGAGATACCTGCTCTGATCCCTAGCATGTAGCCGGCCTATTGTGAAGATAGTTGGAAATCATCCGACCAAGATAAGGCGGTACTCGTTTCCTGACTAGGGTCTCAAGGATGACCCTTCGAGGCAAGCTGTTAAAAGCATTTCTGGCGTTCAGAAGAACGACCAGATATAGCTCATGGTTCTACCACGATGACCTGTGAAATAACTCAGCTGTACCGACCACTTACTCTATCGCCGTGACTACCGATCAATTCGTACTATGTGGAGGACAGCAGGCTGCGGTCCTCAGTCAATTCTAGTAGTCCTATTTCAGTAGCCCTTTGGAATTCTTGGCCAGCGATTTTATGCTGCCTGTAACCTTTAATACCCTTGAATAGACTTTCTTCCGACCGAAAACAATAAAAGGGCTAATAGGCCCTTAATATGCCTGAATCAGAGGTGGTCCTGTTGAAGGGCAGGCTGATAAGAACCTGAAAGTTGCCATAATGTTAATACCAGACATTCCTAACTGGAAGATATTAATTGGAGGAGAAAACAGCAGCTCGTCATTAAGTGCCGCAGGGTGTTTAGTTTGCAAAATACTTAGGCACTTTGCGTACGATAAACCAGTCCAACCAAGCAGAACGCATAGGCACGCCGCGGCATTAGACCGGATTTCAGCAGGTAGGGACACCACGTACTGCTCTAAGTTGGAATTTCAAGAACAACAGAGCAATTGTGACTAAATCGACTTGCACTCCTGCGTTGCTCCGAACCGTTATGCCTCGTAGCGTTTCGGCAAGGGCTTCTACATCCAAACGACGGCTCGTTTTTGGAACCAAGTTAACGGCTTGATCTCCTAGAGACACAACTGGAAGCCCGCCTCGATGACAACAAATGAAGTCACTCTATTTGTAGTAGAGGATATTGGCATTCAAACCGGCAGGTGTTACCGCACGTGCAATTTAAAGCCTCTTCATTTACGCAGCCTAAATACCTCATGGAGGCTTGACACCTAATTCTTATGACACCGTAACTTGCGAGTCCCCTGGTTTTTAAAGCTCCAGACGTGTAGGGGGCGGAGGCTGGCTGAACTTGTTTTGAGCTTATTATCATCATCCTAATTTGCCTACCTAATATATTTGACTCAAATTATGGCAATCGAGCAGTAAGAAGCTTTATAAACTTAAGTACCATCAAGCCAAATAGAATGGCAGGATATGTCGAGAGTGAAAGCGAGGAAATGACACCGTCTTGAATAGTTTCGTACATTGATCGCTGCCTGGACCAGAGTGTGGGCCGTACTGGTCCGGCTCATCCAAAACACCATTATTTAAACCGTGTGTTTGGGTATCCTTTTGTAACAATCGTATGGAAATTGGCACAAGAAACTAAAAGACAACTCTGTTTTTAACGGGCCCGTTTGAAGGCATATGCGTGGATGGGGCATCTTATTTTTCTGATTTCGGCCTGCTTGGCCTTACTTTTACAAGTAGAAGCAAGGTGGTCGAACGTGTCACAGTTCTCACAAAGTTGGTCGCAGTAAGTATTTATAATACGTTAGCAGTCGTAGTGTTTCTAGACGAACATTGTGATTACGTTACACCGAAATCAACTTGTTCCACTCAAAAACACTGTATTTAGTTCAGTAATAAACGTCCAAAAATAACATTTTTTACCAGCACTGACAAGATTGTGTGAGCGGCCTTTTAACGGTCTCCACAGTTTGACGACTACAGTAATGCCTGTTGGTCTATATTCAGATGAAGAAGAATCGGAAGAGAAGATGAAGGCGCAAAAGCATATTTGAGATATGCCATACCTAAGTTGCATAAGATATGTGAGTGCAAATCTTAATAATAAGACTGCTATGGACATCGCAAGGTCGCAATACCTGAAAAGTCTCAAAAATCAAATATTTTGTGGTTAGGGTGTAAATCAGTTGTACTGCTGTATACGCCGTATAAGATAGAAACCTAACTGAACTTATTATATAGTATATTAGAAATTATGATCGATGATTTGATGCCGTACTTGTAGAATAATGAATAATTATTATTACTGTTATTTTATATAGTAATTATGAGATGTGAATGTATATAATATAATCATCACCCTTTCATTGCTCTTAGCGCATAAAATCTGCCCCTCCGCGCACAAGTATTATGCCTGTGAAAGCGGCCACGCTGTCCAGCTATACCTACACAAATGCCGTCGCAGCTCTTAAATCCCCGCTGGCCCTTTCAAGTCTATCATAGACTCTTTCCAGAAAGTTTGTAGTTTCTGGTTCTTTCGAAGTCTCGAGCAAGCAATGGATATAAGAGAAATTCATCATGGAACTCATGCCAAGTAAAGTAATTTTCAAGGAATCAAAGAACTAGGGTGTCGACCTAGGTTTTACCCCAAACTAGGTCTCTACTATAATGATAATAGTGTGATGCATATATATCAATTTTAGTTTTATTTGTCAGAAATGTTGCTTTGGTACGTTAGAGTCAGTTTTGTTTCATGTTTCTAAACACCTATTTTAAGAGTGAGTCGTAGCGAGCCGAAGTGAGCGCTTTCGTCATCTTTTGTTATTTGTGGCAATTACTATTTAGAGCGCACACTTCGAGCTAATGATCTTATCTTTTTAGGCTTGACTAATTCAGCCAGCGCGAGACCAGTAAGCTGAAAGTTTTTACAAAGCTTAATTAAATTGCGCAAGTTCTGCTATTCTGTACGCATTAAAACAAATAGACACAAATATATATATATATATATATATATATATATATATAGACACGAATATTCAGACGTCTTGCAGTCATCTTTCCACTCATTTCAGCGAGCCGAGTGGAATAGAGTCCGGCTGTTCCCGTCCGGTTGCTGAAGCGTCTTCCGTGAGTCCAAGGTCAAAGGCTGTTAAGCGTGTGGAAATAAAGGAATTGACGAGACAGAACATCTTCTTTTGCGTGTCGTGTTGCTTGTACGCACGTGTATGTCTCTGTGAGCGAGATTGGGTTGTCAGTTAGCCATCATTGGATCGGTTTGCGCGCAATATAACAATGAGTCACTATAACTTAGCCATCGTATCGACCAACTGACGTTAGTTTTGTTGCTTACTGTGTTAGACGTGCCAGCATTTTCATTGCGCGTAAATCTATCACGTGCAAAACTAGGTCAGTGATGGTCACTGCTGCAGCTGCCGTCGTTATTATGCATCGCTCTACGTCCATGCTTATCTGCGCTAAACAGATGATGCCTAAATATTGTTGTTACTATACCATTGCCTCTTTTCTACTCTGTTGCCCTTATCCATCTGGTGTTTCCTGCTTCCAATGGCCCAAGTAATATGGCAGGATAAAGATAGGTGACAGGTGACGTTGCTCGTGATACCGCTGCTGCCATTGGTTGTGAGCGGTAGGAGTTGCGAACTTTAGCTTTCTCCTCTAGAGACTATTTAGAGAAACGCTAACGCCGATAAACGACCTTCTCGTGAATTCCACGCCTCATTGAGTCGAGGTTGTCGCAGTGGCCTGTTCACAGTAGTACTGTTCCAGCAGTCATTGCGGCCGCTACCTAACCGCCGTACAGAAAAGACAAAGCCGCTTTTTTACATTGGGCTCTATAGGCAGCAAGCCGGACCATAACGCCATCGATTTGCGTGTCGCGGATCTATCATTACCACACAGCTGCATGCACTCAACCCGCGAGAAGACATAAAGGAACGTCGACTGGCAGCGAGCGATCAGCAGTCCTGCCGTTGAACACATCCATTTTGAGAGCATTGATAAAAACCCTTGGATCATGAAAGCTTGCGGGTATTGATCGACCTTACTGGACATGAAAACTCAAGCAAATGAACAGATAGATACTGCCTAGATATATGAAGTGGTAACATTTGTATTGGAACATGACTGAGAAGAACGGAAATACTGCAGCTGCTTTTCTCAGAATACTTTATTTCAAATGTTTTCTAGCAGTGAGATTAAGTTTTGATTGCAAAGATCTTCAGAGTTTGTGTTATTATTGATATATTTAGTTAAAAATAAGCAATGTTAATTATTATTTAATTATTGTACCCATATTTTAATTGTCACTTTTGATTGCGCAGGTTCCTATAGTTACCGTTACGCTTAACAACATATCCGGTTTCGGGTAAATAAGTTATGTACGTACCTTTTTCATTAAATGGGAACTAAAGTAATATTGAAGATTTCTATAAGAATGATGATTTGTATGTATAGTGTAGAAAGAGGGAATTTAATGAATAAGCGCAATATATATGATTTTAAGAAAGTGCATAAAAGTAATAATACACTATTTCATAATATTTTTAATATTCTGCTTTTCATGTTGAATTAAATCCTCTATACCCAAGTAGTACCGAATCGTCGCTAACAAGCGAGATGCTACTTATTTTTACGGATTCCTTGTCTAGCCTTTACCTGCGCAGAGGCAGTAAAGTACTTCATAAGATTTTATTAAAGGCAGAGATGAACTTCTGAATTAGTCTGTTGTCGAGAGTTGTAAAAAATGCTATACTAATCTTTTGCATCGATCCCTCAACTCCGATTTAACAAGCCGTTGACTGAGATACCGAGGTTTGCTAAGAAGAGTTAGTTGTTAACGTTAGAGCCCGACGTCTTTAAATATCGATGCAGTTGATAATTGTAAAGGTGTTACTTCATGTATAAGAGCAGAGAGAGCATTGTGTGATCAAGGAAAGGCAAAAATAACTGCTCTCCAGAAGACTAAGAAACATCTTATCAGTTGAAACGAATCTACGATATTAAAACGTCTTGATAGACGACCATTTATTATAATTCAAATTAATTCCCGATGTATTTGTATCCCGACGTATTTTAATAGATTGTTAGGCTATAAACTTTGGTGACAAATTATCACCAAGCGTGGTTCAAAATCAAAAAATTATTTTGTTCCAAGCTGTAGGTTTCATCGATTAGACATATCTACACCTAATGCGCTAATTCTACTTGTATTTAATTGATTCTCTGAAAACTAAAAATGATTATTCGTAGAAATTACTCAAGTTAAATATTCATATTTATATTCGGTATCTTTATTAGTAGAAACTTTATTAAAACGTGTCCATAATGATGTATCAACACATGCATCTCATAACAACATAGCAAATACTGGAAAATACTATAGTGTTTTTCATACCGAATCCTAAAACCTAACCTAAAACCTAATCCTAAAACAATTGAATAGCATCCTACCTACACGGGTAATTTATCCCGTTCAGGGAATAGGCTGTTCGCCGCCGAATCCGTCACATATATATACCGAATACTTGTAAAAAAAAACAGCATAGAAATAGATTTTAAATGCATTTTTGCTTTCATTAACGCGCTCTACTCTCTGCATGGAACACAATCCCAGCTGAATGGCTTTTTAAGGTTTACCGAGTCGAGTTACCAAATATTAACGACATAGATTGTCAACAGGCTTTGCTATGCATTTGAAGTGATTGTTGGTTGAACTGCATCTTCTGCGGTTGGAAATAAAGGTTTACATGCAAGATTTCCCGAAAAATTCCCAGCGACAATTTTTTTGCGAATTTCTGAATTGAGTTAATCAGTTATGACTTTACACTCTCCTAATCAGCCTTGATGTTTTGCCGTGGTAAAATGATTCAAAAGCGCTCCTCCATATGATCCGTTTAGGACTTTGCCGTAAAAATAAACTATAATCTTTGCATTACCTGTAAGATAGCAGCTCTCAACCCGCTATCGTAGAATGTTTTAACGAAAACGAGTCCGCAAAAGACAGTAAATTATCATATATAAGTAATATTTATTACAGTTAACCACTTAATACCTACCATACTATAATAAAACGACGCAGCAGGTAATTAGCACGTGCTCGATTATTTCAACATCTTATGCAGAAAGTACTTTCGAACCTGCGTTTCATAGTGGAGTTATGAGCTAGGAACAAACACAATAAATTTTTTTATTCATCTAATCAAGTTCAGTCATTGTTTTATATAATGGAAACAAACCGACTTGTGTAAAAATTAGGCTCATAATTCGTCTAGTTCGAAGACAAAAAACCTTATTGCCTAAATTTAACTCTACACGAGTTAAATTTAGGCAATTTGGAATTGAGAGCGAACTACTGACTGGTGCGTATACCATTGATAAGCCTTATAATCTATTGCTCTAATGCCGGTAGCTGCAGATGCATGGTAGAGTTTTATGAGATGCGAATAATTGATACGACGTGTAGGAATGCTTTCCTAGATAGCACTGTATTCAATATTATGTAGATTTACTCATATGTTTAAATCATATGTGTTCGTAGCATCCCGTAAGTTCAAACATGAACACTTTGCCTGGTATCTAGAATCTTTATCTTTTACCAAGGTAATCTAAAATTGGTACATTTTATATGATTTCAATGACGTTATTACGCTGGCGTTTCTAAAAAATGACACAAGCTCTACCTATGGTTTATAATATATGTAATAATGTACGCAATAATGTAAACGTTCTTTGTCTCCAACATAAAATGATTTCTACAAGCGTCGTATGGCATGTTGTCATAAATTCCACATAAGTAAGTGTTTGCGCTACTTTGTTAGCGCGGCTGAATGATTGAATACCAACATTGTTTGAAAAGTAATTTTGATGGTTCCAGATTACTTAGAATATGGCCTGTAGGTTTTGGACAATCACTGATGCTCTAGATTTTGAAGATCACAAACCGATTTTTTCTACGGAGAAATAAGAAGGCAAAGCTTAGGAAATAAATAACGAATAAAACTGAGCTATCACTGCGTTGATAAAACATTGGGCAATCAAATTTTTTTGTCGTATAGAAGTTGATATACATATATAAACAGCATTTATGGAAATTTATACTGAAATCAACAAGTGAAATATAATTTGTTGAAACAAACGATCTACCAATCCAATGAAAGGTAGTTTTTTCTACGCTGTGAAGGCCAGGAATTTTTTTATAACATGTAACTGTGAGTGCAATGCGATGATAAACAATAAATGTCAATACGTCGAAACTCGGGAATACCGTAGTTATATAAATTAATATGGAAGCTCCAAGCAATCTGCCTCAAAAATAAAGCGCATTGCTTATGCGAAATATCTAGGTTTATGTAGGTCCGCTGAAGATGGCCTACTGCGCTCCATTTTTATTAAGTGAAATGACGTAGACAAGTGAAATTCCGCGGTGTTACTTCACTTTACACTACTATGCAAAAACTAATTTCAGATACCAGTATCAACACACATCAAGCAACATTAACTATCATGTCTTACAACAGTATAGTATAGTAGTATAGTAATCTTAGGTCTTTTATAACTAACAGGGCCTTCATGTTATAATATCTGTTATACAATTCTTTTTTATTAAAACAGCTTCTGTTATACAAATCTTATGAACGAACTGTATAATCGTAAACTGATGAGAACGAGTTGAAGTGATTTATTGAAGTACATGTTTGCAATGAGATATATCGAGAAAAAGCTGTTGTTTACTGTTGTTAATAAAAGTATATACATAAGTGTGAATGACTTGTCATATGATAGCGTTACCTACCCGAAATTTCTCACAAATAACCCCATTCAAACGTATGGATCATCAGGAACGCACTCTTAAACAGCGTCAATCAACTCTGGAATCCGCACTGTCTTTATCTGTTTTGGATATTCCGTCAAACTGTGCTGGGACCTGCTTCCGCTTCTTCGGCAGCCGCATGTTAATTTACAATGCCTGCAATCACTTGTAAGATTGCCGGTTTGGGTAACAAAGGTACTTTGTTATCTTGCTGGCGTCTCTTCCTGCGCGCAGAGATTGATAAGTTACTCTTCCCTCAAACACTGACGTCGCGGCATTGTTTTATAGCGTTAAAAGCAAGTTTGCTCAGTTCTTCCTTAGAACGAAGGTTCCTCTAGTAGTACCAGTTTTCATAAAAGGGTATTCGTAAAATCGTTGCTAACCGATATAAAACGGTCCAGATTTAGCTGGGTCACCTGGCCACATTTGTATGTATATATATATGGGTCTGTGCGCTAACGACGCCCATTGACGTCCCATTCGACCTCGAACACACTTTGTAAGTGTTCTCCATTAAAGGAACTTTTATTAATTAAATTGCTATTCATGAAAGCTGTTTTTTTATAACCAACCTTTGAACTAAATGCTACATTTCTTTTGTTATCAATTGCTTGCAGGGCGTTCAAGAAATTGTAGCTTTCAATGGGATTCTCTTTCAAACACCACGTGTATTTTTTCTAAAGAGTATATAATTTTTTTAAATCCATCGCAATTTAAATACTCTTTTTTTACATCTTCACACCTTCACTCACTTTCAGTGGTCGTAGTTGAGGTTGGTATATATTCGCAACAGTTGCTCAAACAGCAAAAAATTTTATTTCCTGGTATGAAAATGGTTAACTGTGTGAAATATGTATTTTACAAAAAAAAACCTTTGTTATTATAGACGTTATTTGGTCGATTTTTTGTGACACGTTGTTATAGACTCGTCTGCGGTAATTGGAACATGCTTCCTCGCTCTGTCTTGCCCGCATTATTTGTTGGATTCGTTGTCTGCCTTCCATTGACGTGCTTTACGATGAAACGCTAAATGTACTCAAAAATGAGTTCGATACTCTATTACCATTTTTTTGATATCCTTCCTTTTTGCATTTACGCACCGAATATAAGATGCAACCTCACATAGACCGACCGACCCGCCTAAGTATCACTATTCATCCGCAAACATCATCGCCACCTCAGTTTTATTACTATTGTTATCACTACTTCTACCATGATCGCTGGCAATGCTATCACGTCATTGAGCTGTTTGTGTGCGACGAAACTTCGTCTTCGTATGCCGCCCCTATTCCAAGCCTGTTCCCTGGCGGGGGGAGCTGCGTTGCAAGTGGTCAACCGTAGTGGCTGTCGTATACCCTCTTTGTTCGGTCGTGTAGCGTTACATCCAGCGTCGGAGGTACCCGCATCGGCAATGGTAGCGGGATCACCGCCTGCGATGCCAACGCCATTATCATCGTGCACCTGCTGTCATTGAGATGGCGTAATCCGTTCCGTTTGATAGAGTTTTCAATGGATGGATGATGGTCATGGTCAATCCTGAATGCATTTTACTCTCGCCATCTATCAATAGCTACCATTACCAAAAGCTCTTTCTTCTCTGTGGTCAGACCCATCGTCTGATATAAACATCTAGATACGCGAGTAGTCTGTCTCAGTCGGGCCATAGTCTCGTACCTGTCTTATTGCCTTTGATAGGAGACACACTTGATTTATCTTTTTCGCATGACCCAGAAGCAAGATAACCGTTAGTTTCAGCGTGATTATATCTGTACAAGAAACGTTTGCTGCTTTTGTTGCTGCAACTCAAACGCGATCTATAATAAACCAATAAACGATATGATTGCACTCGCTAAAATTTTTTCTCTTAGCCTTGTCATTTGTTTGCAGGCAAATTGTATCTGTTAAAACATGGATAGAGATTAGCTGAACACTGTACTCGCGTATCAGTCAATCATGGCCACAGCCAGTCAGACAGGTGTCCGAAATCCTGGCGAAATTTACAGCCGTCGTATCTGATACTAAGTAAAAAAAAACACAAAATAAATAAGAATTAACGACTGTATCCGAGTTCAAGAACATTATCGAGTAGTTTGAAAGCAATGATTACTTATTTTATCGACTGGATGTGCCGCGTTCAGATTCAAACTGGTTTCAACTAGGCCACTGAACATGGGGGCAAATTTGGAATAAACCAAACCTGTTCTATGCTGTCCTCACATTTCTTTCGAAAACGTTGTATATGCAGTATCTTCAATAGAATAACATATTGCACTTAGTCAGGCTTAGAGCTATATAGAAAATATTATTATTCAAAATACAGTCTAATATGGAAGCGTCACTGGCAATTCATGTTAAGCTTTGATTTACGTCTTTTTACTATAACAAACAAATCTGCTTTCGTTCATAATACGCACCACTTCGATTTTTTCTTCCAAAGCAGTTAACATCGAACATGACAACGAGTAATTGGCACAGCTTCATAAAGTGTTCATACACGTTCTGTATAGCGCATCAAGTGCGACCCATGTGTTTCCTTTTTCAAAAAACTTAACCCATTTTGTATTCAGATATGAGTGCTTCGGTTTTACATACAATCAGCGCGAATATAAGCGAAGCCTATAATAGTGAAAATAGGTTTCATACATCGACTAGATAAACCGAGAACTTTGTATTTCCGCTTTTCTTCTCTTTCGTAGTTACTTTGTTACTAAGTATTTAGTAAAACGTGCAGCTCCTGATTGATAGCTTTTTTTTCATTCGCAGCTTTCTTATATCTAACAGGAGACTCAGTAATGAGATTCGTCTATTTAAAAGAGCTGATACAATGTGCTCCTTAGCAAGTATCGGACTCGCTTTTTCACGATAGTTTAGGGAGACAGCACATGTCGAGTCATCGACGACGTTCTTCCGGAGAGCCGCGCTATCTGCATTTTGGTATAACAACAGCCCATCTGCGCGGTGATAGCTATCAGCAAAGTTCTATATGCGCCTCAGGTGTTTGATTTTTATGAGTTCAAGTTTAGATCAAAATTTACTACACGGTTATTCTTTTCATGACAAAAATTGGAATAGATACCCGCAATCTGAAATTTGGAAATCTTCTCTCTCATTCCGTAATTCTCATCATTGCGTGTACGTATACGAAAATGTTGATTGATCTTTCTTGTCGATTCGACTGAATCAACATTTCTTATTGGTGTCTTATTATAGGATAGCTACCATGAATAAATGGACATCGGCGATAAAGGAGCCAGCCAGTGCTACCGAACTTATTATGTGGCCGGATCTAAATAGGAAAATACTCGTAGTATAGTATTATTATTGTTATTACTCATAATACTTAGGTCATAGCTGACCCCGATGAGCCAACCCCGATGTCTTATTGCTGTGATAAGCAAAAACCCGATAATATCTGTCTTCTGTTTATTTGAAGATGCCCGTGTTTCGAAAGAAAAATGCCTTCCGAGCGTGCAAGTTGTGCAAAGTTGCTAGTAATCATTCTATGGGCTTTCACTCTATTTCTTACCATATTCAAGAATTTGCTTGGAGCTTTTTATAATTTAATATTAAAAAAAAATCTGTTGGTGCCAACAGACAAGTCAGATAACAAACGCATCGTGTAACCAGTAAACTGAATGCATTCTGAAATGAATTTATGAAATGCGCTTTTGAATTTCTACAAAGGATAACATCATTTACATGGAATCTTTCCAGCACGATCATTTTGTTTCGATATCGAGTTACCGATTACGAGTAGTAGTCATAGTTCCTTCAATTCCATGAAATTGTAGAAAGTTACAGTGGCAGGCTTATTTCTCAGTTTTTCTACATCGCATCAAGCTATAAACAAGATTTTCCATGTCTGAATGACATTTGGCAAAACTGAGAACAACCAACATTCAATCAAAACATACAAAGTAGAATAAATGTGTGCGAACGGCGACAAATCAACTGCTCGATTTAAAAGTATTCAAAGAAAATTTTATCGAATGATTTCGTTCCAGTTCCGACCAGCCGACCGGCCGATGATCCGATTTTTTGCAATTTGATTGTAATAGATTTGAAGGTGTGTTCATAGGCTGCCGATCGTCTACCCGTGAATGACCACAGACGTTCCCGCAAAATTATGATATCTTATGGGGAAGGAAAAGAAGAAGAAATTGCTGCTTGCAGGTCTTACAGCTTTTGAGAATCCCAAGTAAACGCATGCCCTCGATATTCTTTACCCGAACGTTAACGTCAGTTTCTAGGTGAGACTTACATGGCTGCGTCCCACATGCACCAATTTTTCCGCAGCTTCCCGAGTAGCTTTTGTTTGGCCTACAATTTTATAACCCCATTATATTTCGAGTTTAGCGTCCAGGATCTCCATTAGGCATTTTATTAGACGGTTGGCTTTCAGCACGAAGCAATGCCCGAGTTCGAACCTAGACCACAACGTATCCCTAAAGATTAAGAGACAAATACGTTGCCCACTAAGCTATCACAGACGGATAATTTCATGACCCAGTTCGTACGTTCTAGAAAATAAACTAAATAGCGATAAAAATACACAATAATATAAATACAAAAATATATAGAATAAATGATTTTGCGTCAAATAATTCAATATAATAATAAGGTAAGTAATGTTTAATAACGTCTAAATTTTTCTGAAACATTACAAAAGCAATCTAGATTTAAATACTGAATTCTTCTGAAGAACCGTCCTCTAGTAGTAAAAATAAAGTGCACAAGGCTAATAGCATGATGTCATACATTTGATACTCAAAAAAGCATGACCCTCATGTTGACGACTCACGTTAACACAATAAATGGAATTATAAAAAAACAGAAGAGTTGCAGATTGAATTATACACTTATAAAGCACTGTTTATAGTCAATCATAAACAAGCTCTTCTCTAATTTTTTCGAAGTTCGAAGTTTATTTTGCAGGTTACCTTTGAATTCTAGAGGTTGTTGATGATGCGATCGAAATCAGCTTCAATACAACATATCCGCTGCGTGGTAGTATTACAAAACTTGCAGATTAGTAAATATCATATATTTTTAGTAAATTTAAATTAATTTAATTAAAAACGTTATTCAATCTTAATTAAATACGTTATACGTTTCAATGGAAAGTAGTAATGATATTGTCGTTCAAATTAAGTTAAGTGAAGTTTATCCTACTATATAATAATAATAATAATAATAGACATATTGTTGCGGTTCATGTTAAAAACCGCTTTCTGCTTCCTGGGTATTTTTGGTCATACTTCCATTAAAAAGCTCGATGGAATCGTATATGATACTTACTTATATGTAACACATCTTTATTCAACGAGAAGCGTAAACAACACTAAATTTGGTTTTAATTTTCTGACCGAGTGGTTTCTATATCTATTCAGTGATATATTAGTATTCTTGCCAAAACACACACAGGTATATAAATATATGATCTGTTTTCAAAATGACATGCTTTATTTCTTCTTACATAGAAAATGGTCGTTTTTACAGTGCCATTTATTCTATTTGCTCTATAATTGGTTTATGCCTTCCCTCTTATTTGTCCTATAATATTTTTGAAGAATTTTTAAAAACCGCAAAGCCATCGCAATGATGCAGTATTTATGTTTTGGTGTTTGTAAGTTACACCTACTTATTTAGTATATTATAAGACGGACCTATAGGCCTCCCCCTGCGCCTATTTTGTCGTTGATTAATTTAATTGATTGAGTAATTTGTTCACTTAGGATAATAGAAGCTGTAGGTCAAGTATACATGAACAATTACATCGTTGCAATTACTTCTTCCAATTTAACTAGTTTCCCTTTTATATGAATTCTGTCAGCTTGTTCTAATAGGTTCGCCAAGAGGCTTAGCCAACTTAACGTTTGTCTCGATTGTTAAATGTTGCCTTTTAGTATCTTTTTTTTTACAATGTAATTAAGAATTTTTCGGTGTTTTGACCTCTCAAAACACGTGAATCGAGTTCGCCCTTGACTTTTGAGAGACGTTCCAATCGATAAGGTCGGCCGACCTATGGATTCTACTCCTGGCATTTTACCAATACGTTACACTCTTTTTTTTATAACAAGTCATTACATAGTTTCCTAAATGAGGATATAATAAGAATTTCATCATGACTTTATATGTTTTGCTCGCTATATTGATTCTCCTGAAACATCAACAAGGGTTAAGGTTTTCTTATGTTTATATTTTTTTAATAAGCAGTTATACATATTATATTAAGACATCATTATTTGATATGCTTCGATTGGCATACTGACTGCTTCTAAGCATCACCAAAATTTAAAGATTGTGTTTATATACTTTTTTAAAATATTTTGGCATCTTTCTTTAGAAGTATATTAAAAAAGAATAACATTACATTTGTTTCAATTTTCCAATTGATATTGACCTAAGATTCATTCAAAAAACCACTTCAAACGGATTTTTACTTCATTAATATTTAAGTAAGGCGATATGATTAATAGGGTTTTCGCTTTTTTCATGCCGACATATTAATTTGAGGGATATGTACTGCATTTTCGTTCAACTCCGAGATTTATCTGCTCAGAAGACTGCTTATATAGAACACTATGCTAGATCCTCAGCTTTCAAGCGGCACTTCCTACCCGAAAGTTGATATATAGGTATGTGAACACGCATTGTATTTCGATTCTGTTTATCGAGAGCTTTCGGTTTGTATCAAATGTACCTTCCTTACATAGATTTGTACGTTAATAACTTTCAAGCACGCGTCACTTAAGAAACTCCATTTGTTTTTAGTTTTTTTCAAAAAAATGTATTACATGTTTACTCGACTCGTCAAGACTTATCGGTTGGTGTAAAAAATTTGGGTCAACAAAGTGGTACGTTGCGTGGAAATGCTGAAACAAATTAGAGAATAATTTCGAAAAAATATGTTCACTTAAAATATCCATCATATTAGACGCTACAGCTTTCGCTCTAACACTTATCAAAAATTTACTATAAAACACTCAACAGTAGCTGGAAACGCATGTTAATGTTACTATCACGTGGACAAGGTAAGGCCCGTAATGGGCTTTCACCATTTTTCATGCCAGAACATCCACTTTCGGTATTAGAAGGCGTACAGCCTTTAGATTCAGCTCGGGGAAAGCCTTCGATCGGTGTCAAGAATTACCCCCCATATAAACCCCCATGTACACATTTGGCTACTATTTTGACATTACCAAAATTTTCAACAAAAATTCCACCAAAATATAGTCCGCTGCAACCTTTGCATATGCGCGTATAAGTGGTCCCACTTAAAAAGATTACATAAAATTGGCAAAAACGTCAAAAAAAACGAACAGTTTGTTCAGCATTACGCTCTATGGGAAACAAACGTATTTTTCCAACTTGCTTTATCGTACACGCAGCCCTTTCCAAGATGAAACTCCAGCGAACCATCACCCTAATCCGACCAGTTTAAGGTGTCGATTTGGGTCAGACAGACTAACAGACACAGACTTTTAGTAGTATATAGATGAAAGATAGATAGATGATTAATAATGATATTAGTACAATAAGTAAATGTTATTCCAAGTTATAGGTATAAAAGAAGGTTCTATGGCAGTAGCAGTCGCAGCAGCAGGCGGAAACAAACACTCAACGCAAGGAACAGTGCCAGCCTTTGCACCTGTTGTCGCTAAACACAGTTTATGCTAATTACTTACTATTACGAGACACTGTTTCGTTTAGATACACGTAGATACAATTAATTTACGGCCTCCTGATTGCGCAATCGGCAACATGTGTAAGTCCTGAACTTAAAGGCACGTAGTGATCCAGATTCGAACTTTATTGTAGAAAAATTTCCTTAATGCTGGCAAAAGCAAGCGGTCTGAAGTAATGCTGTAAATCGTAAGTACCGGGCATAAAACGCGAACACCGCTTTCGAATACACGAACAAGAACAAAAACAACGTTGGCATTATTCTATAAGCATAACAATCGTTGCTAAGCATTTTGTGGAAGGTGTTACTGGCACCGGACGCCGTGCGGAAGACACTTTTAACATCCAATATTTTTAGCAACAAATAAGCTTTCCAAGATATAATAATGTACCTCTAAAGATCCTTATAAGTAAAATTAGCACAGGAGATCTCGTTAACAACGCTCAATACTTGTTTGCTTTTTTAAATGAAATGACGTTGCATTAAAATTGATTCAGAAGAGAAATAATGGAGACTTATCCATACATAGGTAGCGCGTAATTTTTAAAGTGCTTAAATCACTTTGACAAAAACTTTTTCCTCAACAATTTTTCATAAAAAGTGCAATTGTTCGGTCAGCTTAGATTTGTACGTTTAACCCTTACTGAATAGATGGTACAAATCTGCCATGTACATATACAGAACACGTATCAAGAAAGAAAGGTTCTTACAATTCCTAAAAGGATTTGTAATTTTTTTATCAATAAAAATAAGTATTTATCACACGCCAATGCCTCTTCACCTTGTTATCTTTAGCAGCGGATTTATTTGTTTGTACAATATTGTAAAATAGAATACTAATATTAGTTATATTAGAATTCATATTCATGAGTTTTTGTATATTGGTCTAACCTGCCTCCGAGGTGACTTACTCTTACGCATGAAGGTCAAGATAGAATTTGGATGCATGCGGTAGCAGTAGCTCTCGTCGTGATCAGTTTGTCACGACGAGGTTTTTGGAAGTTCCAAATAAAGATCATAAATAAAAGCCAAGTTCTTAACATACGTTATAATCTCTCCCAATGAACGCGTCAATACCGGTTGGCGACCAGCGTTTATAGCGATTGGCTGGCGACACGGTACATGTTATATCTCCGTTCATAGACAATACTCTGATTGACCCTGATGTATGTCGGTAATGCACGCGCATTTGTGGTTTTATGAATTGCAATTAAATTCGCATAAATAATACAACTTGAGTAATTATGAATTGAATGCATAGGACGCGAAAGAATAAAAGGTAACAATTTTTAATTATATTCATCAGCTCATTACTTAATATTTGCACCAATGTATGCTGTTCGTAAATTTATTAATGTCTTAATTTTACTAGTATTTTATATAAGCTCATCTTGCTCAAACCTCTGCACACTACCTTTCATATTGAGCAATGACTTAAACACAAGGACCCAAAGAAATTTGAGTATGCTGCTCATGACCGACGTTAATTTAGCTCTATATGGCGTACGGCGGATTCGGAACAGACGATTATTTGGATGAAGCATCTAGTTACTGGTACAGTCGATAAGGCCACTCCTTACAAATCGTGTTCGAGAAACCTTTTAAATCAAAACTCGAATTGGTTTGACTTAAACAATAGGGTTTTCTCAAAGATTTTGTGTTAAACGTGCAAGCATGGACCGTTTTCATACGCATTAAGAATGAAATACATTTAAAACGAGACACTAGATGTACCACAACTTAATGGTACCAACGATCATGCTTAAAAATCACACTTGTACTTTACGTATAAAATATAATCTGAAAAATAATCTGCACTCACGAGCGAAAAAAAAAGCTTGCGCATTTTATTTTTGCCCTTCCAGGGGATGTCTGCTATTAATCCATGTATAAGTTAAATTGCTGTGGACAAAATTCTCGTTTAGCTTGTCCTGAATGTGGATTACCAGTTTGTTCCACGGGTGAGTGCGGGGCAGCTATACTATATTTAGGTGGATCTATTAAAGATGAACATGCTAATGAAAAGGTCCGTAGCGCCTGCTGCTGTTGCCGCCGCCGCTGCTGGAGCAAAGAAGCTATTACATATTATAATATGCTGCATAATAAACAAACTTTTCGACTCTAATCGGCTTTGAGGAAAAATATACCTATAGCATACGGAAACAATTAATAGTCAATGAGCGTAAGATAAAATCTATGTTAGTGGAGAATTACTTTTATTAATCTTTATATAGGTTGAAATATGCACAATATATTAGCTTTATGGTTAGTTACGACATTATTCGTACTCTGTGCTGGCTATCCAGAAAAATGACTTCTAGGTCAGCAAGCATCATCTACATGGGCACTATTAACAATTATTTCTGTGAATTATTCTCGTCCTGGTTTCGATTGTAGTTCAGGATGTTATTATAACGATCTAATATGAAGAGGTCGAACACTTTGATATATTTATAATAATAATAACAGCCGTTCAAGCGCCGTTTCATTGTTTATCTATTTATTTACGTATTTATTTGTTTGTTTATTAACATTGATATTTCTCTTCTAGGGCTAATGGAAATCAGACACGGTGAAACAAAAGTCTCGAACCGTAAGCCAATCAGAAACTATCAGCCATGTACGCTGTTCTTTCAAGCAAAATTCTTTACTCTGGCTGTTTAGTGTTACAGATCGTGAACCGTACATACTCTTAGAAACCTATAGAAATAGGCTTCTACGCGTATTTATAGAGAGAGCTATTAAACAACCAGCAAAAGCAAAGGAACATAAATTGACATGATTACTATTAAAAACCTATTATTATTGTTTTGTTGGTCTGCTAAGTGGAGATGTTATTACTTCTGAAAGCGTTTAAAATAAGTATCGAAAATAAAATCCGAAACTGAAACTGAAAAAAGTAACACGTGAAGTGTGATGTTCGGCGCAGCATCAACGCATAGCATACGCCAATACTTAGAGCGCACCTATTTCAACAAGCCTCAATTTCAGAAAAGCAACAGCGTGTATTGGCAACCAGCTGCCTAGACAAGTAAAGCCGCCTTTACACGCTAATCTGATAAATAGTTGTGTACAGGTTGTGACTCAAGTCACAAAAGAAAAACACTTAGACAAGAGAGCCAAATTATCATAATAAGTATAAGAAAAAACAGAAATATCGCGTTGCATAGGTTGATCTAAAATAATCATAATTATATCACACGGTATGTTCTGCATAATAGAGAAGATAGCTGAAACTTATTCTTATATATATATATATAGCTATTGAGGAACGTGATGCGTAAATTACGTTTTTAAATGAGCAAACATATATAACTGACTATTATTCTATGTTTTTAGAGAATTCTATCAGTAACAGTCATCAGCCGTGTTTATTCGTTAATCAGTCTAAATACTCCACCAGAAAAGCGGTGCATCAGTTTCCTTGAACTAGAAATTATTGACTGTTAACAACTACGTGCATCACGTATGGATATATAAACAGGTAAATTAATAAAATGCTTAATAATAAATTAAAGGTAGAACTCATTAGTATATATTTGGCTACCGTATCATGTTTCGATGGCATGCATTATATCATAATAGACTTTCTACCAAAATCTACTGTGTTTAAATATTTGAACTGAGAAAAAATTAGTAGTTTGTGCAACAGTTTCTTTCACAAATGAGAACAGACGGAGAAGTAGAAAAACTAAATTGTGTTCGTGGACGTTTAAGAAATAGCACCTGCTCAATTTGTATCCTTTGCTGCTTGATATTTTCAATTAGCGGGACTGCACTAGCGTTTTCCACTGGCAGTGGTATTATTGTACTGACACTACCGAACATCAAACTGATGCTGCTGTTAGCACCCTTTTACCAATGTGGCCACTGCTTGCTGATGCAAAATCTCGTTCAAACACATTGTCTATTTTGACGTCGAGTCTTCAGCACATTTTTGTTACTCACGTTCGGCGGCTTACCTTCACAAAAGAGGTTACACCAAGGGTCAAAACATAGTATTAATTATTATCATCATCGCCACTGAACACTATCAGCGCGCAGGTACATACAACATCTATGGCAAATAGAAAACGACATCGCCAGGCTGACTCATATTTTCGACTATTGTTGCTGTGGGAACTATTCAGCGCTTATGGTCGTGTTGCGACTTAAACGGTAAATACGCAAAAACAAGTATTTATTGTTGATTTCGCCATTGGCTTTTTTCACTGGATAATGTAGTACCGTTGTTATTATGTACACTTGTCGGTAAAACAAAATATAAACAAGTTGTCTGTTTAAGTATTACAAATATATTATCTATACACAGTATTTCTAGGGCGTTTCGAAGTAATTGGGTGCTATTCTTATGGTCATCTATTTCTTGCACAGATGCCTGCTGCTGTTAGCGGAAAACTACAGGACGGAAACCTTGAATATGTATATTTCGGGACTCTATTCTTGTATTCTATGAATTTTCAATGCCATACACAATACAACTATTTAAAATGTCTCCGTCGACCTTTCCATGATTAGAATGAAGCGGCAATAACGAAATTCATTGGTCAATCTTAAACAATTGAACGAAAAGTAGGGTAATCTGCCTTGGAGAAATGAGTGAAAGCAGCTGCTACTAGCGGTTATACCACCGTATTACCAGCGACTTTAGTGCTTTGAGATGAAAATTCGCCAGCTGTATGCATTGAATTATTATGAGAAACTGATCAGAGGCAGACGGAGTATAACATTGACAATCAAAGCGTAGGCTACGGGTACTTACAATACGTGCAGGGTGGACACAGTGATTTGCTTAGGATATGTTTACCCAGACCGTGCTTATAGCTCAGTGGACCTATAAAAAGGCTTTATTGCGAAGCCAAATGAATTCACGTCATGTACAACTTACGGCCAACGTTTCTTAACACCGGGTAGTCTGATGTGATTAGAACACTACCCATTATTCAAAATTATCGACCAATAAGTACTCAGTGTACATATTACAAACAGTCAGCGAAAGGTCCGTCCAGAAAGTTCATAATAAAATGATCAAACAATATATATATACCACTCAACGTTAATTACTTTAACCAATCTGAGAAAAACTAAATGTCAATTGTCATCCCTATACATTAAAATAAGATTATTTTAATGGTAACATTTCATTGTAAAAGCAGCTAACAATCAATTTTATTTTCAATGAAACTGTATAAATGAGAATTCAAGTAAAAAAAATTACGAAACAACCATGAAATACGTAATTTATGTTATGTTTACTTTACTCTTAAGACATAATTTTATTTCCCTTGTTGTTATTAACCCATGTCTTCAGTCTCTATTTGTAACGCCCAGTTATAACTTGATAACAAAAATACAACAACAGCTTCCAATTATCGTTTGGACTTCATCATCTCTTTTCTTTTTGTTTCTTTTATTTGTGCGGCCTCTTTCACTCATTTTTCGGCGCTTTTCTCTTAGCTTAAAAAAAAAGTTCGATTGTTTATGCCGCCCCCATCTTTACATCGCTTTGTACCCCGACTTGTGCTGCGCCTACTGCTTTGGCAGCTGCCGGCAGCAATAACGGCGACAGAGGCGACGATTAACAAGAGCAGCGTCATTGTCATGTGGACCACATTGAATGACGCCGAATCAACAACTGATCGGATAAACGGACCGTTGAACGACCTATGAAAGTTGCCGATCGAGATCTAATTCGCGGCGCTTCGCATCAAAATTCTAATGAAGTTCCCGTCGACGAACTGCACACGCACGTTGTCCTGGCGATGACGGCACTAATGGCAAGGAAGAGGCGGTATGGTGGATGCTGCATAAGCGGATGCTAGCAATAATCATAATAATAGCGATGGAGTGAAAGGCACGTGTAACAGTTTAGTTACGCTTCGGAAAAATAAACAAGGCCAAAAAGGCCAAAGCTGAACAGTGCAAACAGGACTACTACAATACAGGTGCTTAACAAACCGGATTGTTGCCGTTCGGTCAGTTCACTTCAGCACAACACTAATGTCTGTCTATCTCACGCAGCAAAACTTAACGATTTCCTGCCGCTAGCAAAAGAGACTAGGGAAACATTTTTACGAACCGTTGGAGATGATTTTGTATGTTTTCCCTTCGTTTGGATTGAAATGCATTCAATTATAAAAGAAAGTTCAAGAACAAATTCTATTCTATTCGGCCCCACCTTTTCAGCAAGCTGACACTTAAGATACTTTCAAGATGACCCGCTAAAAGTAATCGATTTCTACTACGCTAAAGTGGTAGTCCACTTGACTAACATCGCCAGCGACCGTCGAGAACTGATCGGCAGAAAGTTTTTCCTGCGGAGGACGACGTATTGCCGCCGGCCATTGCTCTTGCCGCCGTAGATGGCACTGCATGTTTCTATACGATCCACTTTTCGCCACTTCGGCGAGGAAAGACACTTGGCTACCCTTGCACCGTAGTCGGTTGGTGTCATGCTGAGCAGCCGTCATATCATTGCAGAGCGTGTGGATGGAAACAAACGTCCGGAGTCCATCATTCACCCAACGGCGACAATGGGCAACCACAAGAGAACATGTCGTCCAAAGCCAAAGTCCATTCATTTTGACAGCGGTTAGCTTGAACCGCAAACTGTGCGAGTCAATGGAAAGGCACTACTTCCGGCTCGTAACAAAAAGGGTTTTTTAAATCTGGTGCCCTGTCGTATGCGAACATATGCGAACTGCATTATGTGTACATGGTATTCCTACAGTCAAACACTTATCTGAAGCACTGTCATCCTGTTAGAGGAAATGCAGCAGGACACGAATACAGGAAAATGAAAAAATTACTGCCTCAGTAGGAATACGATTTACATCATGACACCAGATGCCAGAGCCCGACAACCTTACCAAGCTGAAAAAAATTGTATTTCAGATTTCAGCTAGAATGTTCTCTAAACTTCTTTAACACATTTAATGTTGTGGGTTATATTCTTCCAACATTTCTATTAAAACCAACAGTTATTCTTATATCTTTGCAATTTCCGAGATATGTGGAGTCGTGTTGTAATAGATATTGGAAAAGCAAATAGTCATACCGCTTAATATTGGTGTCCATAAAACCTTGAAATCCAATTTAGTCGTTTTTTAAGAAAACAAGGGATACTAGATTTGCCTTTCGTTAGACCTGTGTATGTCCACACCATCTGGGCTGCACTGATTTTCGCTAGTGAACTTAACCTAAGAAAGCTCCATTAAATTGATGTAAATCTAAATAATAATACCGACTGATAGTACTAATAATTCACAGAATGACAACTTATCAATTCAGAATAAATTGCTGATATAACTTGAATTACGGTTTTTTTTGCTATCAGAAACGTGTTGCTTAGGAGTCTAAGAATAACAACGAAAAACTATAACAGCGAAAACTACTTCGTTCAAAAAAAGGGCACTTTACACAATCTTGCAGAATAAATGATACTCAAGCTTGTCGTTTATTCTTCTGTGCATTGTGTAGCCCATTCTTCTACCTTGGCATTCGACTGTCAATGTCCCTTAATAATATCGAAATATCGTGTTGTCCTTTTAGGCTTTGCCTTGGGACACTTGTAATATTCCAGGCAGTGAAACACTCTCTCTTGAAACTTTGATTGATGATAAAAAGGTTGAAGATATCTTTTTATGCGTTTCGCAAAGTACGATTTTGACTAGTCAAATAACGACGTTAAATTAATTTCTAAGATAATTTTTTCAAACACTTTTTGGTCTTGTTTACATTTGCTGAAACAGTTAACTCTGGTTTGTTAAGTGCAATTGAAGTCACGCTTGGTTCTTATTTACAAAGCCACTCTGGAACTTTGTTGGCACTCTATTGAAAGTGATTTGACATTGTACTGCAATAATGGAACACTGATTATCGATCAATATTTGATCCATGTGATTTGCCCCAGACTGACTTTGTACAAACGTATCGAAAACACTTCTTCCAGCTTCAGGTTGGCCGGCAGGTTGATTCTGTCACCAAGATGCGTGACCAAAGTGCTTTTTGGCTTAAGCCTCGGTAACGCGCTGTGTTGAATCGGCTGTTGGTCTGCATTTAATCCAGGTACGCAGATTAAGTTCATTTATAACTAACGCCAACTAAAAGTATGCTAGTTGAACACAGTTTATCGTGCAACAGATACCGCTAGCAGTGTAATGCATATAATAAAATTGATATACCGTATGTATGTGTCCTGTAAAGATGATTTCAATGGCCATGCCTAAAAAGCATATGCCTTATATCAATAAGGCATTTGGAACGAGAAGGTATTGATATACCTTCTCGTTCCAAATGTTCGAGCCTCTTAAGCAATAATCGGTTATTTGACATTTCTGTTATGTACACATGTATCTGTGCCTTCTCACACATCGATCTCCTCTACTGATGTCTATAGCTAAGTGGGATAAATAGTTTAACGCTGTTTTGAGATGTTAATTTTTAAACGCATATACTAAAAAAAAAACGATATACTAAGAGTATGACCCACTAAGGTTTTAAATGGTTGTACCTCAATTATACAAACGTGGTAAAAATAAGTGCACAGTTAGAAAGAAGCGAGTACAGCTTTTTCTAACCTAGCGGTTACATTATGGCCTTTTCTAAACTTCGAGTCTCTGGATATCACGCTCATACTGTTAAAATTCACAACAACTAAAAAAATATTTTGCAGGTTGGTTTTAATAAATACGAATTATTAGCGCATTGCGCTTGATAGCCGTGGTATATTGTTCTCAGCTGCATTTTGCATTCAACAAGTATTAACTACTTCTGTTATTCAGATTTCTGTGCAAGCGCTTCTATCCAAACTGTAACTTTCAACTAACTGATTCAAATGGATCCTTCTGTTCATATGTAATTAATTTTTCTATAGTTACTTCGTTTCGATCCATTTCGATCCATCTGATCTATCTAACCACACACACGTAAATGATGTCTCAGATTAACTATATAATCTATAAACATAAATACATTGGAGCGCTTGAACTTTAGTATTGGAAACTATATAATATTCGCCTTCCAATTATATGTCATATGGGTGAGTGATAAGGTATTTTATTTCTATTTATAGAACGACACCATTAGGGATAACATTGGCGTTGCTTAGTACTGTGAGTTCCCCTGGGTAGCAGCTCTTTACTCGACAATAACGACATAAAACTATTGTTGCTAGTATAATGTCTACAGAGCACGAGGCACAGAAAGCAGACAGGCGATTTGTCGCCGAAAGATGACAACGTTAGAATAATTGTGGGCCAATACTTACCGAGCGATCCAAACGGTTCAAGGATGTTGTCATCTTCATGATTAGCGCGAGAAGTGCGTGCGTCAATATACTGATCTTTTGGCAAGCACCCATTGACCTTACTGAAGAGCGGCCTGGTCGATTGAACCGCTGGGCAGTCAGCAGTCATCGAGCCAGCCGATACTGACGTCCAAAGCACCGTTGTCCATCACGGCCAACCGCCATTAACGTTTACCAGCTGGCGTCATTTCTACGGATTGTTTATAAAGCCGTAGGTCGAATAGAAAACAACCCACCTAATCTGGATAATTGACGATCAATAGGGCATTCAAACAAGGTTGTCTGACGCCATGTTGCAAATGTGACCAATCTTGTTAATCCGGTTACACCATTGAAATTTTTAAGCGAACAAGCGCGAACGAAAGAACCGACGGTAGCTGCACTGTCTATGAAAATACATTACTCACAATGAATTCCACTCAACTTGGATGGATAAAGACATTTGATTTTTTTTGGGTGGAACGTGCCTTATCAAAGATGTTCTATGGTGTCGATGTCGGTTTTCGTGCCTTGGGACGAGGGATACGTCATTCACCTGAGCAGACAGATTCGTTGCGGTGGCAGCGATGTTATTTCCAGCTGCCAAATTTCCGTCGTTGTTGCGTATAACCGATTCACGTATTCGTTAAGAGATATATATGCACGTTTACAACGAGCGAAATACGTAGTTTCAGTAATGTGGTTATCATTTTTCCAGTAGACTGTCTTTTCGTTCGCAAACGATTTCGGCACCCCTCCGTGCCTACCGATGCTGCAACAGTATTTTTATTGTATATACTAATTGTTTGACGGCCCGAAATATGTACCTGTTTGTCCAGTCATTTACCAGCTGCTACGATGACTCGATAATTTAAAAAGCTTTATCCGTAGCATAGATCGATAATAAAAGCTGCATTCTTCCCGCCCACAGCGATCTATAGTTTGACCTTAACAAGAAGGCAAACATGAATAAATCGGGGAAATAGGAATTATAACCGGTTGGGGTATCATGTTCGAAACATAGATCTACAATTTCCATGTACAACTTGTATCTTCTATTCCTGAGCATTTTCAGAACATGTACTTTGTGCTTAGGTTCGTAACGTATCAATAAGGTTTATACACTGGTTGATTTTGTTAGCTGTGACGCATAAGTGGTTTGTCTACATTCACAATTACCTCTGTCAATTTGCCGTTTGCTATTGGCCAAGTGTTATATGTCCTTATCTTGCTATGCATGTTTGAGAATATTGTTAAACTTCAACATATTCTCAATAAAACTATGTTTAAGATTTAAAAAAATCGCGAAAATATAAAACTACATTAAAAAATTTCCAGTGGCAATTACAGTTTTAAGTAGATTATCAGAGAACACAAACGTCAAAACTAAAATACGATGTATTGAATAGTTACATAAAATAAAAATAATCAGTTTTTTAGCTTACCTTAATATTTTTTTATATTTGATATTAATCTTTTATTTCACTCTGCTTTATTTAAAATACTGTTTTTGGTTTAATCAAATACTGAAGTTATTGCATTGAAAAATGATAAGTCTACCTTGGTCTCTAAACCCCGAGATCATTTTATTCGCATCCGGACAAAATGAGGATGGAATCAGCACAACAAATATTGAACTACACAATGAACCATTACACAATAAGAGATCTTTTAAAGTCCTGGGGTGTTTCTAAAAAAATCTTTATTCGTTCGAGAACAATTACGACCGAAAATCACTAGGCACGATAAGCGCACGAAGGTGCCAGAGAATGTTATTCATAGAAGGTACATGGTTTCCGACCTTCATGGCATTAATGAGTGCATATCTAACTCCCTCGATGTCTTGCTTAAATACACAGTCTTCCAGACCGACGGTAATAAGAAAGAGCTCATCCAGTATCATTACACTCTCAACTATAACGCCACACGTCAGTGGTGCTAAATGATGTCGTTGATTTGGGGAGAGAATACCCGGCGCTGTGAAGCAATGAGTGTGCAGTATTATGTATAACTAATATTAATGTTGATCAAATGAATTTAAAGGCGATATTTATATAAAATGTATGTATATATCGATACACCTATATCTTAGTACTTCTGTGGTACTGATAAACTCCTGTCATTTTTGTACAAGGAACATAACGCCTGACTATCCCTTACACGTCCAGCTTCATTGCGTACGAAGGCGTTCGAAATGTCATATGCATAACCATGCTATAACAGCATAAGGCTCGTATCGGTTGACCTCAGTCAATCACGTAATCTATTATTTTGTACATGGATTATCGTTAAAGGAATTTTAGATCTCTGGTTATCAGAGCCGTAGGTGTATTTGCATGCCGTCTCAATGATAACCAACGACTTATTCTGTCTGAAGAAAGGGGCAAATGATGTAAGTAGAAGGCGGAACACCTTCGATGAAGTTTTCATGCTCCTGAATTGTACTAAATGTTTCTGCTTTCAAAGTTCGAATAATTGCCCGCTGACGATGATTAGGCCGCTGGTTCATGGGTGTAACAACAATATGGATGTTGGTATTAATAATAATATTATTATCAATATTAATATGGTACAAAAAGACGAAAAAGCGCAGCAGTAGCAACAACGTCTACCTGCTACAGCGATAGTACTAGTTAACGATAACATGTGGTTTACACGGGAAATGTGTGTCCACATAATCCCAACGTAGCTAGAACTACCAAAAAAACCTTCGTTGCGCAATAAAGAAAGGAATAGTGGAAATTCTATAAGTAATGATGTATATAAATATATAGCTGTTAATGGATATGTATATATATACATACGTGCCATATCTGTACGTATTGCTATATGGGTAATGCATTAGTTACCCAAATTCGGGCTATTTATCGAACAAGATGAGTAAACAGCGGCCAGTTTGCAAGTCTCACACTCTATGCCTGTGATGAACCCCCATTGTATAACATTTGAGTTGCGGGATAATCAACAAACGTACACGTAGGAGAGCATTCTCCTTTTTGGGCCGACGTGCGTTTGTCTACGGACATGAAAATACGATGTGTAACTATTAGTAGCTATAATGAAATAAAACATTCACGTATAAATGCTTGACACACAATACTACATGAATCTTTAACTATTGTGTAGGTCTTATTGCTATGTATAATGCCTAACTGATGACATACTTTTATATTTTCACTTGCATTATTATCATTGTATAAGAGTTAGGCCCAAAAATTAAGAAAATAGGACGACATCATAAAACAATTAGAATAATAAGAAATATTTTTTGCAGTACTTAGTTTAAATTAATGGATTATGGTTGTAACTGCAAAGGTAGATTTACAGGGTTGGAAAGGTAAGCTTGCAACTGAGCCAAAACTAGGCTTGCACCTGAGAGGATTGAGACAAGTGGCTAAACCGTCACTTTAAATGCCAAAGTTTCTGGAATTCAAGTGCGTTTATTATTCCACATACAGTTATAGTAACGTTGTTAATCCTGATTGTTCATCCTCTCAAGAACGACTGTAATAACCAATTAATTGTCCTGACTTCTATCTGATAGATATAATAATATAGCTTTAAGATATAATATCAGTTGGAATTATTCATCGCACCATATTTATCTCCCTCAAGTTATTCTGGCTAAACTGTGTTCGATGAAATAAAAGAACACCTAGATGAAGTCTGTCGGCAAATTTATAGCAACAAGGAACTCTGCACGACGTAGAGACAATTTATGGTTAATTGATAATTAGTTTTTTGATACCATTATTATAGAACCGCAACGCATGTTCTAGGAATATCTATCTGCATATATTTTTCTCATATAAATAATTGTCAACCTACTTAACCTCACCCGTTTTCTCAATACTAAATACTCTTCTTCCTACCGGGGTTTTAACAGTAAGCCCGATTTTAAACGATTATAGGCAAGGGCAAGGCAAGCAATACTTGACCTTTGTATAGCCCTCATTTTATATCTGTTAATGTAGCCAGAAAGTAAAATGTAGTAAAAGCAAGAATGAAGAATTACAATGTGCAGACCCTCAAATTTCGAAATGCGCCTTGCTATACCTATCATATATATATATATATATTTGCATATACGCAATTTTAACTGATGAATATATACACGTCCATTATTATAACACGCGTTTTTGCCGACCTACGACAGCCAGTCTGCTTCTCTACATAAATAACCTTGTGAGCCTAAGCAAAAGATCACAATACATCCTACCAGAGTAGGTGCGATCATACGAGTGATTATGAATGATTGACTATTGTTTTGTTTGTTTCCTCGTCATGCAGACATCAAGCTCGAGCTAAACGGGTGAACACTTCTACCGTCACTTTTCGTTAAGTGTGGTTATTCGCTTGGAATTTTGTGTCGATTATGAAATTAACTATGAATTACAAAGTCTGGCTATCCAAAGCATATACCTACGTGGTTGATATCAGCTACCATCTATTAATATACGCTCGTTGCCTTCTGATACACATATGATTATCTACGATTTATAGCGATAAATTTATTGAGAATAGCTCATTAAAATGTTCACCTGATGTTGCATCAGGCCGGTGCTTGTCTGCTATATATCCATCAAAGCAGAAGGACTACAGTGTAATACGGTTTGGAGCACGCATGAAAGACAAAGAAGCAGGAGAGAGGCAACACAGAGCTGTGTTTTTGAGGGGGGTTGAATTTCAGTATCCACAGTTCAGGGCCGAATGGCGTTAAGGCGCGGGATGCTTTTCTGTAACCCGCCAATAGCCGCATGCATCAGTTCACTCCATTACCTCAGCTCCGTTGTACATCACATCGTTCGCATCCTGAAACTCCTTTGTCTCCTGCCATCTACTCTTACTCCCAGAGCATCCTGCCACTCGGAAAACATTTTTCTCTACTTAAATGTAAGGCTACCCACTTTCTTTTTTCTCCCTTCGAGGAGCGACACACCGTAGTGGCAACTCCATTTGGTTGTTATTATTGCTTGCTGTCTCACCTTTTGGGTACATCTAGACCTATTTGCGCAGCTAGAGGAGCCAACATGCCTGCAAAGCTTAGCGTCGACACAAGGAGCAAGCCGTATTTGCGGCGGAACGGACGAGCTCGATAAACTACTATTTGTCTAAGGGTCATGCACAGTTTCAAAGGCAAATATAATAATAAATGAGAGAAACCAGACACCTCATGTACACAGAAGAGCAAACATTTTAGATGCTTCTTCATTTATATTCTTCAAAAGCAGTTGAGGGAAAACAAATTCTGCGGTTTTCCATGATGAATACTTGAAAATACTCTTGCGATCGCGAAAAAAAACAGATCTAAGACTCCAAGTGTTGGGTTTCCTCTCCCCCTACAAAATAAATTCTACTTTATCTACATTTAGTTTCAAGTATCGAGATTCCCAGCAGTAAAAGCGAACTGTGTCACATTGTTGTCGCATGCGGCTTGATGGCAGGAAGAAGCTCAATACCCCTGGTGTTCTCTAAGCACCTGAGAAGAAGGTGCAAATCTCCACTGAACTACTAGTTCACGCCACCATTAGGTTACCATCAAATTACCTTTATTAAAGTGTAGGAGTGAATAATTTGAGTCATGTTATATTGAAATAGATTCGAGAACGACCCACTGAAATGTGCTGTAAAAAGAGATAAAGAAAATGCAACTGACTTTTGAAGCGAAAGATCCTTTTTTGCGTAGATGCTATGTGTTGATCGATTTGGTGCAATAAAAGTAACGTCTGGTTTTCTATCCAATTCTAATTGTTACTTACCGACACTAATTGGTTTATTATTTATGTCTTATTTGTCTTTGTATGTTTTTTAAGATTTCTTCATTGTAAAAGCTGTAAGAGTGTAATAGTTGATGGGTACTTTATGTAGGGGTTTTATCTGCTGCCGCCAATGCGGTTCTTCTGCATCATACGTGACGAATGCGTAAAGTAATTCTTAATTTCGAAGCTTTTGGTCCACATTTCGACGTAGAGGCGATAAGGAAATATTAACAACATAATTTTCTTGATTTGCTCAACGACTATGTTTGCTAATATTCTGGTATACTATTAAGAGACTAAATCAACGGCACTATACGGTATGACACGTAGAAAACGAAAGATATCGCTAATGAACCTATTTGTATTTCAGTATATTCTTCCTTGTACTTGAATCAGGAGAGCTCTGGTACTCGAGTTATTTCGTGGATCAAAAAGAAGTTTTATAAATCAAGCACTTGAGGCTCAAAACAGAGGCTCGAAGAGAACTTACGAATACGTATAAATAATTATACCATTTTGTGTTTGACGCAAGTTATCGAGCTATACAGCAGTGCCTCGGTTTTCGGTCGAAATCACCGCTAATAGAATTAGAACTTAGCGCGAATTGTTTTTTGGAAATTTTAGTCAAGGTGTTAGAACCATTAGAGATGACGCAATAAAGGTCACCCAGATTTGATACACGGATTCTGACAAGCAGGCTAGACAACGATTTTATATTAATATATATGATTGCATCTTCCTCACAAAAAGGTCTTTCTTCTTCTGGAGGGTCCACAAAAACGATATATCACAGAATCATCAGTTTTAGAATAGGCCGAAGATTATTAATGGGGTTATAACCTGTCCGTTGATGTGAATAATTACTGCATACGTTTGTTCGCACAGTTCTTGCCAGTAGACAAAATTAGTGTATATTTTGATTCTGAAGTCATATAAATAAATTACTAAATCAAATTTCCTTCTGATTCTGCCTTTTTTTCGCCACGGGTGCCAAGTAACAGAACGTATTGCGAACTTATCGAATTTATTAACAGCCCGGTTTAATAAGATAACAGCTCCCCAAAGGACTCACAACCCGGGGTCCAATAATTTTACTAGAAATATCAAAATACTCTTATAAACCATTCCAAGAATGATCGTACTATTAATATATAACAGAGATAAACGCGAGGGTATTTCTGCGTTTTGGCCTAATGGTATTGGCAGTTGTGACATTTGCGGTACAGAATTACACTCTTCAGAAAAAAATAAGGCATAGAGTAACTTCCCATGGTCTGAATCCTAATAGTTCTTTATGACCCCTCTAAAAAATTCCCTTGTACAATCAATAGAATAAAGTAGGTTTCTAAACAGTTGAAAGGATATTGGGTCTCGTCTTTTTTTTACAATTAAGACCAAACATTTCAACAATTTGAAAAACGTCTACATTTATATATTAATTTGTGAACGATATGCTGTATTAAACGGAGATTGCTAAACTGAGCTCATACAGGTTTTCATAGTACTATCTGACATACATGCAGAATATCGAAATTAGATGTGAAGACCGCTATACTTCCTTTTTACTGGAAGACGTCCTTATGCCAAAGTATGCGTGGATCGCGTATTTCACGCAGTTTGCGAAGACGTTGAAAGTCAATACATGGGGTGTACTCTTAACTAATGCGTACTTTGAACGTTGAAACGGGAATAATATGCGTTTCTAGTATAGAAAGACGGCAGATCTATCTAGCAGACACTCAATCCACTAAGTAAAAAAGTTTATCTACTCATCTAATATAGCACATTTTATAGATATAGATTTTGATGTAGATTATAACATAGCTAATGCTATGTCATTTCAAATATATTTTGATAAAAAAAACTGTCATATTATATTTGAAAAAATAAGCAACTCATACTATTAAAAAAAATTACGAATAAATCTGGATTTACTTTGACTTGAGTGAAATGTTTTTTAAAATGTGAATCTAAAGGGAAACAGATGTGAACGCTATAACATTTCAAAACGCCTAGAGTGAGGAATAGTATTAAGAAAAATTAAGTGGCCAATAGCTCGGCTTATTATTTCTGGCAAAGTTGTCCATGCGTCAAAAAGAATTATAACAAGCATTTTCACAGATATATTTTTATGGAGAAAATGTTTTTGGTAGCCGAAATCATGTAACTAACTTAAACGTGCACCACTGAAAAAAGCACCATGTTATCGAATAGTTATTATGGATCATTTCACTTTTTACAACTGTGACATTTCTAAAACTCATACAAGTTATATAAGCATATATGGCGTTTTATAGGTTGGTTCTACGCTATGAAACTGCTAATCTTATATAGGACGTAGATTATAGATCTTCTTTATAACGAAGAAACAACAGGCATTGTTAAAGGACGAAATACGTTTTTTATCAATTGTATACGAAGAGTGATCAACACGCCTTTGTTGATAACGTGTCATGGCCATCCAGTAGTATAAACCATGGTTTATGACAAGCGTATGACAAAAGTAGTCTGATTTATGATAATACTAATGATAAACGAAACAGAACAATAGACAAAGCCTCCTGCTTTTTTTTAAATGTTGGCCCTGACGCACTATACATTCACATGAGGCAACTAGTGTTATTTTGGAGAATATAATTGAGCACAATGCAGAGAGTCACTATAGACACGAGCATTATGATTGCACCTTAAGTCGCTTGACCGACTATGACAACTGCAATCTAGGTGGGTGTATCTGTAACCCGTTTTTCAAAATCCGCTTTGAGTGCGCCGTCAGCTGTAAGAATTGGTGACAATTATGAACGGGCCATAGACCAAAACAGCCATTGATAACCGACAGAGTGAATGAACAGACCGTCGGTACTTACTATTACTGCATATATCTAATGATCGAAATATCTATGACATTTGCGACACCTTCATTGGCTTGTCAATGAAGGTACTATTAAAGCTACTTTCGCTTTACCAAAGATCCGTTGAGATAAAAAATTTTTGATGTTTAAAATGTGTAGCTGGTATTTTTGCGAGCCTGTAATGTGTTAATTGTGGACAAATCAGATTTTATGATAGGTGTTAATGCACAGCGAAAGGGCTTTATGAGCGTACAGTCAAAAGATAAATAAGGAAAACAGTAAAATACATAGCCACTAAGCTGTTTTCTAATAATTTCTGTCATGCGCCTCCAGATAGCGAACTGTGTTTCTAGCTGCCGTGAAAAGCAGCACCGTTGCTTTCTGTTAGGTCTCGAAAGTAGGACTTTTCTTGAGAATAGTTGTCCAAGGCTGTTTTTCTCTTCCTTTTACTTTTGCTGAAGCTCAGCTATCATACCCAGTTATCCCGGCTAGCTACGCACGGCTGGTCCAAACAGTTTAGCTCGCCACAGCAAATTATTGACCAGGCTGTATATATGCACAATATACAGAGACACAGAAACACAAACAGTTGAAGCAGCCGAGTCAATGTTAGGCATACGAGTAGAGACACCATCTCGTTTCGCTCCTCATCCTGAGAATGGAACAGCTCCGGCCGACTACGGAGTATGTTCTCTGTCCAGCTAACGACTAGACCCAACAGAACACTCATAGAAACAGCTCATAGAATAACTACCCATGTAAGCCTTTACACTTCGCTAGCAGCTCATGCACAGATGGACACAGCAAACGCTACCTACCTAACTGCGTTGAGCTGACAAAGGTGTATTCGGATTCACGCATGCATGAAGTGGGTAGGTTCTATATATACATATACAGATATATATATGTAGTGCATTTATGTATGTGTCTGTGTGTGTAGCTTCGGTCATTGTCTTTGCGTCTCGTTTACTCGCGTGCTAGAGCTGACAAAATCTCTACACAACTGTTTTGACTTTCCTTGCCGGTCATCTATTGTGGGGCTAAATGCCGGTAACGCTGGCAACAAACATAACAGGGTATAGCGTAGTGCTACAAGCGTCGCAATAAGTAGTGCTGCGGCGGGCACTCCACCTGTATCTTTGAAGATCTGAAGATGAGGTGCTGGTGGCTACAACTGCTGCCTGCTACTTGTTCCCGTTTTCGCACCTTCCACCCCCCTCTCTCTCGCCGTTTCGCCTAGGTCTCGAGCGTCTCGATGACTGGTTCGCTGGTTGTGTCCATTAAAGAGGCCAGACTGTTAAGGAGAGAAGGAGCTCGGCCGCCGCAAGTCACTGAAGCCTTAACACGCAGATGCATTCGACCCTCTCCTGTATTACTTATGCACAGGTGCTGTAAATATTAACAGTCAACACTCTCGTACACATATGCGTTCCTACAAACTCAATACATTTGTTTCTGTGCAGAGAACCATCATTATATATGGGTCCACATATATGCACGCGACACACAGACGTATATACAGATATAATAAAATTAGACGTTTGTATACACGTATTTTCGAAGTATAGTGCAGTACCAATAGATGTGTCATTTGTATGTTTTTATAAGCTCTATGCGGTTGTTGTCGTGACTACTCTATATTGTAAATAAATGCGCGAGTGGCAGCTTTGACCCTACGACAACCGTAATTACTGGTCTATATATTTCGGCTGACGGCGTTCAAATAAACTACAATCGACACTTTTAAGGTTGATTGAAAAATAAAAACGGCGCCAGTTTTTGAAGAAAAAAACTGTGGAACCCGCCAGTCAATGAACGAGTAGATAAATCATCGGAAATATGAGGATTGCACGTTACATAATAGAAACTCCAGTTATCCAAATTTTAAATCAGCAGATTCAAATGAATTCATGAGTAATCGATCATAAATCATAATTATTACGTACGATCTCCGAATGGTTTAATGGCTTGTATCTGCGAAACGCCAATGCTGAAAATCATAAGCTACAATAATCGGCAGTTCTATATTAGATTAACTGACTTAAAAAAAGATTTTCAGTAATAAGGGCGCATTTCATATTTCTGCTTATATTTCTTTTCAGTACGTTTACTAATCTAACATCGCAATATTCAATTTATATTGCGTATATTCGCCACAACTCTATTTATGCCTGCGAGAATCATCTTGGTGCATAAACTATCAACACCCGTAAATTTCTGTAAGTCAACAGGTTTCCGTGTGCATTTTATGTTCCCGTGAACGAGTAGATGTATCTAAAAGAGATGAAGACTAGGTTTATAAAATTAACCTACCAATAAATTTATCTGTTGGTAGCAATCCTTATGATTCTTTGTGTTTTGTTAAACTGCGGGACAAAATGTCCCTATTCCTGCCATAGGATATAAGAGAATTTTTATTTTACTTTTTCACTGCAAGAAGGTAAGGAGTTTTACACTACACAGACCCCTATATTTTTTTCGGTTACATTCACCCAAAACGTGTTATGTTGTTGCTGAGGATTGGCTCTCAGCCTGGGGCGATGATCAAGCAAGTAGGCCTCGTCATGACTTTTTCACGCAGGCCAGACGTAAGATAAGTTATTAATTAATTAGTTAATTCAACAATTAATTAATTAATTAAGATAAGTATAAACAACAAGTAAAATTGGATTCTACAGGAAGTATGAAGAAATTTTGTTTAGATAAGTGGGTTGCATAAAAGAAATCACTTAACATTCTAATTTGAGTTGTCCTAATTAGTTCTGTATTTTTTGGCGTCTATTGTTTAAACTGCTTGTACCTAACATGATCATATCGAACTAAGAAAAAAATTCATTTCCGTTGAAACATGGGACTGCTTGTAGTGCCAAAATGCAAAATGGGAATAATTTACTTACGAATTAGGTGAACAAGTTATGTACGTTCGAATCTTGTGTATAAGGTGCTACACAAAAGGAAATAATTTTAACATATAGGTATCTTTTATCGATACACGTCATTACTGGATTAATACCAAAATAAATTATTTGTCGTTTACTTTATTTCCTTTAAATTCTCTCTTCGAATTTAACGGCTTGAGAAAAAAAATTGGAAAGAATACAAATATTACTTATTAAACTACGGATGTAATTTTGTAATTTGGGTGTATTTAGGCACAGACACGCATAACACTACAGAGCTTATCGAGCTTCAGCCCTGCCAGAAACAATAGGATCGTATAAATGTCACATACATAAGTTGAAGAATTCGTTGCCATAATAAGATCGCAAGTTAATTTGGGCATTCATTTTACGTCACGTTACAACTCCGCTATCCTTCAGTATCCTATTTGCTGATTTACATTACGAAATAAATCTCTCCAAAATGTATAGAAGACGCCGTCATTTATACAAAACGATAACTCACATTGCAAAAGAATTGCTGTGCCCATTCTATCTGATCCTGTTTGGCCAAGGTATGTTTTTTGGCTAGCATACTCGCGTGGAGCTCAATAAAAATATCATGTCATTATTCACAGGGAGCAAAAACGACCAGTCTCCATAAAATGAAAATTTCTGTGCTTTCTGCTGTGCCGAGACAGAGCTATTATGCATATATTGATATAGCTGTGACGAATCACCTAAGTGACAAAGGCGTGTGTTGGTTTATCTAGACATCTATTTGAGCATAACACAAATATAATGTTATTATCATTGAATCTTGCTATAAGATTGTATAGCAAGCGAAATTTGACATTTGTGCCGGATTATTGGACAACTATATGAATTTCTTTATTGACACGGGAAGTGACGTACAAGCAGAAATTATTTTATATAAAAGTGTTGTACTCGAGTAGAAAAGATGTTCGTACGCTACCGCAGTGGCTAAGAGACCTATGTAGCTCAGCGCTAGGTAAACCTATTAGTGCATAGAATTTTTTTTGGTCGATGTGATGCGTCCAGGAGAAAAACGTTTAGGTGGCAGGGAAGAGGTTCATTTACAAATACCTGTCGTCATTTTTCTGTCATAGGGTTTAGTTTGTTACAATCCGAACTGGATAGTGTTCAAATCAAAATGAATAAGGCATAAAATAGATTTATTATTTTAAAAGCGAAAAAAGCCGGCGCAAACTGTTGGTAAGATGCGCCGCGTGCTCAGATCCTAATAATTTATTAAGCACACAGTTTAAAAGGAGTATAGTTCTTATAAAGGAGCAACTTTGTAAATTACAACTGGCCATGACGCACACGACTTGCCATGATAAAATAAATATAAGAAATCAGAATATATATCAATAAAAATATTTATAAATCTTTCTGCGTAGATGAAGCATTCTCGTCGTATCAAAAGAAACTGTTTGGGTCTATCTAAGGTTAGACTAAGCCCTCGGAATTTTGGATTCTCATGAACCCAAATATCGCCACTTGAAGTAGTATGTATTGCCGTTCAATCGACCTCCAAGGATAACTGAATAAATCGACCCTTTTCTCGCAAGAATCTGACCCGGAATACAAAATGGGTACCTTGTAAGCCAATGGCAAGCATTTGCATAATGCCGCCTCTCGCTAAAACTGTTATGCTATGAATTTGATTAAATTGGAGTAGCGATGTTACTTTCGTGTAACAAAATGGTTGTTCCGGCCAGTACGGGAAAAGGAAAACAAATTAAAGAAAAGAATAAAGAAGTAATATTAAAAAATAAAGAGAAGAATTAAAGAACTAATAAACAAGATGGAAACGCTTATCTATCTGGACAGATGTTTGGCATACGCATCTACTTCAAAGAAGGATGGTGTTTCGATTCGGATGTTCTGCCTCAATCAGAAGTCAGTTCTAATTAATTCAAGTTTACTTAGTAGGTAGACTTAGATTTTGCTTAATGGAAATAAGTCATAAAACTATGTTCGACGCAAGACTTTATTTTTTTTACTTCAGCTGAAAATACTAGTTAAAGGCATTTGCACGTGGACAAGGAAACAAGATTTCACACTATAAAGCTTCATCGACGCAGTATGGAATCTTAAACTGCCGTTACTCCCTTTTGAATATTAGCCATATTAAAGTTGTATGAAATGGAGCTGCGAATTGTTGCCATCATCTGTTAGAAATCATCAAACAATAGTATAATCATAAAGGAATACTAATATTTCCAACACTTAAAAAGATTTAGAGCAAATTACCTAAACGCTGAGACCCAAATAAGGCGGTGATAACTATATCTACGAAAGCCGTAGTAAATTCGATTGATATAGGTATGTCCTAAAGCAAGTCAGTAAAATATGGTTAACTACAATTGACATGTTTTATTTCAGTCATTACTGAACTACTGATTATTACACAGTATTAACATCGATATAGCAATGCCTATTTATTCAGCACCTCGAATTTCAATAAATTATTAAATCCAGCCTGCTAGCCATTCGTGGTAACTCCGAATTAACTGAACTTCTGTGTGCACGGCCTTCTCCAAAGGATAACGCCATGCGGCAATAGTTGCATATTGAAGCGATAAACGGCAGGACAGCAGAAAGCGAGGTTCTAATGTCATACGTTTTTGTGACGCCGCTGCAAATGTCTAACAGCGTTCTGTTCTGCGCAAACGCATCGGCTGCGACAAAGCGTGTAGTATCTCGCTCGTGCGATACTGTGGGGATGATCGACGTTAGCGATACGGAGAGCTGGAATTTGCCTTAGCGGCAGTTTTATGCAACAGCGCAAAATCCCTCATTACCTCACTTGGCGTAATGCTCACAGACAACTTGGCCCAGATCCTGCCTTCTTCGCTGTCCCATTGCTCCGCACCTCATTGGTCGTGTATCTCCCTAGTGCGCGTTCTGTCACCTGCGAAATTTTCCTTTTTGCAAGCCGAGAGAACGAAGGCCAAAGTAGCAGACGATCACTATAAGATTCTGTAATAAATATGTGTTTTTTATACCATATGCGAAACATGGATACAACCATCCTTTTTCTCATCTGGAGTTCACATATGATTACAGCATTCCGTCGTTATTTTTATTATTATTATAAAGACCATGTTCTTATCTTAGTATATATCTCGATAGGCCATGGTAGCATTAATCGGCCCCTACATATGTGAAAAAAAACAACGATATGCAGGACAGGTGACTACGAAATCCACGCTTTTTTTGCTCTTATCGCAGTGCTGTAAATACTTAATTACTCAGGGCTCTAAGCTTACTAGCAATGACGTTGCTCATAAACAACTATTTACTAAAAAAGCAAGCAAGAGGTACACTTGGTATTGAAGGATGAAGTTTATACATTGATAAACAGTAACCGAAACACATAGAGAGAATGCATCTGTTGAGCCTATGGTTAACTGAAGAAAGCCGCATTGGCATGGCGCATTAAATTAATTGTAATATTATCATTCATCTATGTATGGTAGAAAAGTATTAATTATTGAAGTACACAAAACAGGCCTGTGCCATTGTTAAAGTGGCATATATGAGCATCGGCACTGGCCCGAAATCACATTTTTGAAAAGAACACAAGGGCATGTTAATTGCCTTCGGTATTCTGCTCCAAGCCTTCCTAGCATTTGAACAGTTCTTATATACTGTCTATGGCTACTTCAGTAGGTTAAATCGGTGTCGCACTATACCGATTTACCTACATGTCTGTCATTTCATGAACATTTCATTCAATTAAGGAAGCTGTGGCTGACCAAACTGGGTAGTATAGGGGCCGTAAATCACAAAAAGCGGTGAAGTCGCGAAAAGTGAAACACAAAAGGTCGGGAGAATTATGGTATGGGTTAATTTCGCCTTTTCAATTTCAGGGGAGCGTTGGAAAAAGGAAAGCTATTCAACTTGAATGATGAATATAAACAGAGCTCCATTTAAATATAATTTGGTTAAATGTAGTTCTATGTTTGTTCAATCTAGTTGAAAGCAATTGTAATATCGCATTCTTAGACATAAGGCACTATTTATTTTTTTTAGTTCTGAGGCAAATACAAGATCATCTGAGAAAGAATCGGGCCTACTGAAATTATGCATAATGATATATATTAATAAATGCGCCGAATAATAAACTAATATAATATTCAGCTATCCTAAAAACCAATCCTTACGGAAAATAAGCATTTTCTTTACAGTCCCAATTCTGCTATCCAAATAGCTGAAGGGAAAATGTCTGTCCAGCTCCTTTCCATCGTCAGGTTTTGTACGTCTTCGTTCTTTTTAACGCGCCGTTGAACGCCCTCTGTGACCTCTTAATCTTGATTCGGTCCTGTTTCTTATAAACTACCAACACCTTCACTCCGTCGGACGGACAATCTCAATTAAGCTAGACATTGGTTCTGCCTCAAAAGTAAGACACGGACCTCGTTGTACCTTAAAATATACCCTTGCCTCTCATAATAACCGAAACTTAAATACTCTCATGAGACCTTAAAAAACCCCATAATCAAGCATATTACCATTTCGAAAACCCCTTAGATATCACAGGATATGCAGCTCATTTTATCCGCCACGTCCAAACCAGTTCGTTGTGCTATAATAGTTTTTCGCTTTTTCACCTTTTATTTTCAAAAGCCTCTTTAGGACAATATATTTGACAAGCATTACATTTTTTTTTATCTCTTTCCACGTTTTGTCCTGTACAGGTCATCTTCAGTTTTGCAGGTGTTTTCAACATAAATGATTGTCATGCTATTTTGACCTATCCATGTCACTGAGCTTGAAAAGGTCGTTGACCCTGAGATTATCGTGTGCTAGTACCGGCTCGCCTGTTTCGCAATCTTTATGCTTTTTTGCGTTTATTCATCTGTTGTGTCAGCATTTTCAAGCATGCTCATACAGCGCACGTGAACTTAATGGCGTTTTCTCGCAACTGACCATCATCTTACGTTCGTTTTAAAAGTCCGCGGCATGTGCTTTCCTCCAATAACGTTCGTGACACGACGGGACGTGTCTTGCAACGATGCCTTGCCAGACAATAATTAGAAGTGATTAATTGAATGAGTACGTACGTCGACTGACATAATATAAATTTCATAGTAACGGAACATTCACAGGTTTAGCCAGCAAAGAACGGAAAGCCGCCGCGGTGTTAGTTAGTGACTGAAGACGAGGTAAAGGTATAGCTAACTAAATCCTTACTTTCCTATTGCTGAACTGATTATGCAGCAGCAGTGATATCATCCTACACTTTAGCAGCGCCACGGCTCTTCTGTTAGACAACAACCCCCTGGCCAATCACACAACGGCGGCTGCTGCCGCCTCGTCGTCTAGTGTGCCTTTCTTGGTCGTTAAATACTAGATAAATAACCGCGACGAACGACACTTGTCAGTCGAGAAACCTGCTATCCCCCCCCCCCAAGTGAGATACTGTTGGCTAAATGTCTTCATGACCCACCGTGGATAAATTTGAGCGGAAACTATCCCCTACTGACGCTATCTAAACGGTAATAGCGTATCGTGTCGCCATTGAAGGTTGTGTGGGAAAAGGGTACTAGACGGTCGATGTACTTCTCGACAAAGTTGTTTGACGCCAACTCCAAAAACAAGTTACTTGCTTAACTCCTTGGTTATCTTTCGGCAGGGTCAAGTTGTTGATCTCCTTTCTTTCATAGCTTATGCGTTAACATACGAGTTGTAACTTTTGCTCTTCTCTCTGGTCTTTTTGTCATGAACGGGCAGCGTATCGACTACTCTTTTTTCTCTGATCTTCCTGTATGACGGTTGTGAACCATACTCTTAAAAACGCGAGCATGCGACGCGTTGATCTAGCATAGCCTTCCGTTCTTCGTCTGTATACTAACTTTATGAAGCATTCTGGTCAAATGAACGCTCAAGCATCGAGGTATCTTCTTTGAATGAGGAGAACACCTAGGGCGCTTATGAGATACCTTGGTTTTATGTGCTGGTAAACTGCTTGTGCATGTAATCACCAATGCCGGTGTCGCTCTAACTAATGTACCGTTCGCCAAACATGCATAGAACATCTATTGCTAGCATGCTTGTATGCCAAATATAACGTGTTCCTTCGCAATAACTAACGCAATAACAAATGATTCGGCTCTCAACCTTCTCCGATCTATAATGAGGTGTCCTCGTTCGACAAGTTTTTGGTAATTTTTCTCATTTCTGGAGTAGGCTGGGTGCTTACACATGATAGTGATTGACGGTTTGACGCACGAGCTGCTAAGCTTACGGGCTATTTTTTTTTGCTAGTCTCTCAATTCTCACAGTACCGTTTTTCCAGCTTTGCTTGTTTATGCTCATGCCGCTAAAACGCTAAGCAGCCATTGGTGATTTGAAGGGAAGGTAATGCTAAACCCTCTGCCGCTAGCTTCGTTCTGCTAGATTTTCTACAAAGCTTTGGCTCCACTTTACTTCTCAGCCTTCACTCATTCCAGCAAAGGATTGAGCTCTTGCAACACCAATGTTCGCTGTAATCCTGCTTGTTTGTTTTCCCCTTCCTATCTGACTAGTTTTTGTCACAGACTCAACTGTGCTGAAATCTGCGGTTTTTTTACTTTATCCCACCACGAGTCGCTCCTTGCCATTAGTCGTTCGGGACGAAAACGAAGAAAAAAACGAAGACCGCAGTGACGACGACAATGGCCATGGGACACGCCATCGTCAACCGCAACAACAACGACGATGACGGACGCGGTAAAAAGGGCAGCAATCACGACCACGACGTTGTTACCAATAACAACAACAACAAAACAATGGTTGTACCCGCTGCATTTCGTCCTGAGGATGAGCGCAGAAGCAGACAGACCGGATAGATGGATCGGTAGAAGATTGGACTTTCACCACTATCCTACGTCTCCCTATTTATCTCGTATTCCTAATTTTTGCGTTCACTAAATTCTGTGCACGTTGCATAGAACCTCCATCGTTATCAAAAGAGGCGACGGGACGCGTCATGCGGGGTAAACCCTCACTGCATCTAAATGTCATCACAATCAAAACACGACAACAATCTAAAAATAACAAATATAAGTAGTACGCGTGCTTGAGAACAACATATCGATTCCTCTTTCAATATAAATCTCTAAATAGCGAAGATAACGTCTCACAAGAGGAACTAGAATAATAAAAATAATAGTCGAAACAACGCACCTGGGTACTGTTTAATCACAAATCAACTGATTCATAAGGCTAATAACGCAATGCGAAGGTAATGCTCTTATGTTATTAGTAGTTACAGTAAATCTCTAATATTGACTCGATAACCTTATTCCAATCCCTGCTGACCCTTTTATGAATCATGGACGACAATTTCTACCCTGCAAATACCACGCGAAAGTATTTTATCCATTCTTTTTAAGGTGACAACTAAGTAAATTTTTCCTCAAAAATTTGATAGTCTGAGACAATAAACTCGCATAAAACACAACTGGCAAATACACAAAGTAGAAGATTGCAAGAATTTTCTTCTGTGACTAAGTTTGTGATTACGCTATACCGTTATTCACTTATGAAGGAAATAGGCTATGATCGAATCGAATTGTTTCCATAGCTTTTTCATATAGTGATCAATAAGCACGGACGAGGCCTGCAGATAAATGTAGTTTAGCATAAGATTAGTTTTGCGAGAAAAACGATGTTCACTCGTTCTAGCTTGCTCGTACCTCAAGTCTGCGTACAATTTTCATATGGTCAGTCAATAGGAGAAATATCTGTATTTAGAAGCTAACCTGCAGCCTTGAACAAGTGGTAATATTTTGATGATAGTGACTCAAAGTAGACGAGGAATTAACTTATCCATCAAGGTGCAATTACGAACCACGTCTCCGGCAAATTTTTCTCAGGCATACCTTTTTCGGATCAAATGTTGTAAATAATATCGCCATAGAGTAACAGTACGAAATGACTGTTGATGGTCTTAAAGACCAATGACGGTCCCGACCAACGGGCGTGTGAATCACCACCCGCAAGTGTAAATAAGAGAACGTAAAGGTTGACACAGCCTCGCTTGTAGTATCGTTTCTATTCGTTTGCCAAGAATCTATGTTTAGAAGAGTCCAACTAGTTTGTTCAAATAATGTCGTATAAATGGAGACGAGAGGCTTACATTTTTTAAACTGATTAGCCTTTACTCACCTTTCTCTCTCTCTCTCTCTCTCTCTCTCTATATATATATATATATATATATTGGACCAATAATTTAATTTACAATATAATTTTCCAGGTCCAAGTTGCTTATCAGCAAATTAAGTATATATATAAGTATATATATATATATATATATACTTAATTTGCTGATAAGCAACTTGGACCTGGAGCAAATTAAGTATATATATATATATATATATATATATATATACTTAATTTGCTGATAAGCAACTTGGACCTGGGAAATTTATATATATATATATATATATATGATTTTTTTACGAATTATTAAAATAGCTGGTGACAGAATAAAATCCGAAGGAGGTCCAAGTTGCTTATCAGCAAATGAAGTTGAAAAATGTTGATGCTAGCCTATGTACAGATTCTACTTAAGCGCTTTTTAAAGACATGTTCGGTCCGTATGTTCTGTACTAGTTGTGTACAGGTCTGAGGCTATTGGTTCGAACATTCAAAATTGCCGGTTGAATCATATTATATTGGGGAAGTCGATAGGAATTTTCCGGAGCGTTACGTGTTTAAAGGTGCAGTGTGTACTGGGAAACTTTACAGGAAAATTCTTCTAAGAATTTTCTAAGAATAATCTGGTGGAACGTAGCATTAAAAGACGAGAGCAAAAAAGCAGTAGATTTATTATTCCAATAGCTTCCTATAAAAGCGCGGAGCGGTAATAAGGAAGCAGCAAAACTCTATATTTATTGACAAATAAAAAACTGAAAAATCTTACCTAGTTTTTCTATCAGCATCGAAAAACTGAGATTTTACCACAGGAAGGGTTGCCTTACTTTTAACTTGACTAAGAATATCATTCATAGACATTCCTCACCATTTTCACTAGATAGTAGGGTACAACATTTGGAATCAGTCAACGTAAATGCTCAAATAAGCTGAGTAACATTGCAACATCGGCATTATTGAAACTAATATTGTTTAGTCAGTTAAGTGTTAGTAATCAAGTGATTTATATTAGGTCACGGATTATTAATTGCTGCATGGTTTCGCCAAGAGATCCACTTTTAGTATGGGTAAACTCGCGAACGTTGAATGGGACTTGGATAAAGTGAATCAAATCAACAGTAATACACCGTACTCCTGCGAAGTAATTTTAAGAAAAGTCTGAAAAATTAAGAAGTCTAACAAAAAAAAAATCGATATATATACCGCTTTAGAATTGTATTCTGAAAATCGTAATATGGAACTGTTGTTGCGAAGGCACTATTAGCAACGAGACGCATGCATATATATATATATATGGTGGAGGCACTATAATTATAGTGTAGTTATCATTATCATAACAATAACGTTAAAGTGTACATGAATCTGACGGGTGGCCGCTAACCTGCCTTGCTTGTATGCACTGAGCTAGCTTTCTTACCTCATCTGACTGAACCCGCCATTCAGAGCATCGCGCAACGTTGCGCCGGAACGATTACTTCAATCTGAAGTCAGGACTTATCGCGGCAGCCTCCTTCCGTTAGCCACTGACCGCCAACATAGTGACGGTCCCGACAGCCCGGACAACGTGGGCGGCAGTGTCAAAGGTCTTGTGAATATCCGATGATTAGAGACGGACGGCCAGTCTGTGCAGACACGAAAAGACTAGTTGGCAAAGGTGGCAACAGCAGCAGGTAGCTATAGCAATGAAAATACGTACAAATAGGTACACAAATGGTTGCTAAACGGACAAACTGCACCCTGTGCAACAAACAAGCCTACATGTTCTTGTCTCAGTTCGCCGACCAGACTTCAGAATCAGCACATCCTTCATCGAATCACTTTGAAACAGAACGACTTATTGACCTGGGTCGTAACTTTAAGTTGTTGATCTGAAACATTGACAAGACTTTTTCAGAATGGCGTGTCGATATTATGGAAGTACAAAATGTTAATGAGATCGAGGCAGTTGGGTTTCTCCTTAACGCCCTTCGTTGCATCAGCTGCAACAAACTAAATAGCAGATGTTTCCAAGCTCACAGTTTAGATATGACGGGGAAATCCCTGCTGCCATTCCGGTAAGCAGATCTGGAACGTATTTAGGGACACGTCGTAGTACTACTTCCTCCTCTTGCTCCGCGTCGGTTGAGTTTGTCATGAAAGAGCAACAAAGTCAGAACGACGGCATAACAAGGGCATGAAAGAGGGGGAGGGGATATATATTATAGCAGTATACATTTGCACCGGACATAACCAAAGCCATAGCAGTATGTAGATATAATACGAAGTTGTATAATGTGCGCAGGAATTCTATCCATCGTTCAGGAATCGCTACATAATGCTGCCTTCTTCGGTTAGTTGCAGGCGAGGAGCGATGATCGGCTGGCATAGGAGCGCGCAAAACGATACACAGACGAACAAAGATTGCGGCAGAGTCACTATCGTTAACGCTACCGCATTGGTTGGTCATAACTGTTGTATGGCTGCACGTATGCTTGCATGATGCGGTCAGCTAAACAGCAACTACAGAGGAAGCCGGGGTCATGCTTAACATCCAATTCGGCGAAAAAAGAATGGTGTCTGATCGACGGTATGGACCAACAACTTATCGAATGGAAGTGCAGGCTGGATGATTTATAGCATCAGAGACTGACTATGCACAATCATGCCACTTTCACAGAGCACCATTGCTCAACGCGACGTTATAAACAAATTCGTACCAATGATTCATCTGCTCCTATTAATCCCTCGTCGTATGATACTAGAAAATGGTACTTTAGCTAAAAACACGTATTTGTCTCCAGTAGTTCACAAAAAGGTAACTGCAACATATTAGTGTCAAATAAAAACACTGTCGGTTGACGCGTTTCTTCAAGATCCTGGATAGTCCTGATATGCGTGTGTGCTGTGCTAGATTTAGACAGTGTGCAGTTTCACTTCCGGTCTTACCTGTTCATTTGCAGGAGTATCAAGATTCTCACTGCGACATGTTCATATGTACTTAATTAATTAATGGGGTCAGAACCTTCTAGGTGGTCCAGGTGAAATTTAGTTTTCTGAATACAAGATACTTTTTGTCAAATATTTTTTTATGCGTAACTGTACATTATATATTGGTTGTGTTGGCTGTTATAATAATCTGGTAAATGCTACTGGATTATGGCATAACCCGCCTTTGTAAAAAGTTCCGAGACGGTTGCCTGAGTGACATGATAGCGCTTAAATCATAGCGGCAAGTATTGCCGTCTGTAGTATGACGTCGATGAAATGCGCACTTAGTGAACTAGCGTCATTTGTGACAATTCAAAATAAACACATCAAGAATGCATGAATATACACATATATATGTATGTATATGTAATAACCCTTGACACTGATGGTGTCACGACACTTTCAGTGTTCATCTGAATAGGTAAATACGTTTAATATTTACTGCAAAAAGAGCTTTTGCAGGATCCTGCCCTCCGATCATTTTTGTCTATGAATGATCGACCTCAATCTTATCTACGTATTTAGTTTATCGTAACTGTCATATACTCAACACCAACCTATCATGGATATAGACGCTATCGATGAAGCAGTCATATGTTTTCGTACACAGCGAGTAGCTCGAAAAGAATTTGATTTTTGAATGAGATCATTTTGCTATTTGTGTGTTTCTATTTAGTTTAGCGATATCATCGGTCATAAAAGCCTAATGTAACAATTGCGTTATCACACACTAGAAGGAGCAAAATGCTCTGTTGCTCAATAATAAATGTAAACGATATATCGCTCTCCTGCAGTGTGTGCGTATGGTTTAGCTTTGCTAAGGTAAACTGTCCAGTTGTTCCTGCCAGGCTGCCGCGGAAGACGACACTGTTGACTTTGGTAGTCCAGGCAATCTGATGCAGTAGAGAGATGTGGTAGAGAGCCATGACGACGCATGCGCAGAGAGGTGGACCGCGGTTAGAATACCGTGCTTCATTTGGTGCACCTATAGTGCTTGCTACTGTCGCACTATCGCCTGCTCTACCAGGGAACCATACGCGCGGATGCATGCTGGCGCCGGGCCGGAAAATCGGTTATCGTAGCTGTAACAGCGGTGGCGGCGGCGGCGGCGGCGGCGCCGACACCGACACCGACACCGACTAGGGCTCTTCTATAAGAAGCCCTGGTGCAAAAACTTCACGGCAGAAGATCGCCAGCAGTCGCAAACCACCTCGACTGCTGTCGTCGTAGCTGGAGCGCCGCTAAGTGCGGCCGTTCGTTAATGTGTCGTTGTCGTCATTGTTGTGCTGTTCTCGTCATTCATTGTGCTTGAGTTACGTGCGCTGTTTCGTCGTTACCAGTGGTTTGATTGATTGGCTAATTAGTCAGTAATTTAGTTGTACCATTTTGTCAGTATATCGCAACTAGTGAATTGTGACCCTTGTTGATTGCCTGGACCAGTATCGTGGCGTGAGGACATCGTGACGTCAGTCATTTACTAAATGTAGTTTCCAAAAGCGCACATCCAGAAGTCGCTTGTTAAGTTTCCGGTGTAGCTTACGTTGTAGGCGGTTGTGGTTTGCGTTCGTTTTGTGACTGCAGCCATTTGTTGTGCTTACCGGAATATAGTTTGGAAGAAGATCTTTAACATGAGTAAGGTACAGTGTTATAATGGATTTCATGGAATTGCATATAAAGGATGATAGTACAGTCAACGAGCATCTATTGTATGTTGTAGAAGTGCTATAAAATAAAAAGTCAAATGTTATATTGTCTCTGACCAGACATACCGAGCAAAGGGTGTTCAGAGGCTAAATTACAGAGTACGTCTCAGAACTTTTTTTTATGTTGAATGCAACTGACCCTATTCTTATTGTAGAACAAACCGGACGTTAAGGTCATCCGACAAACATCTGTGACTGGCTATTAGCGATTCTTCATGCGTGTGATAAACTATGCTCTTCGACATATGCTATATGACTCTTATTTGGCTCATTAATATTTTACTTTTGTCTAGACTTACCACACCGCTTGCATTCTCTTTCGAGTTCCTTAGATAAATCTGTGTTAATTAATGATTTATTAGGTTGCTCCAAAAGCGGAAAAAATGAGATATCCAGTTCTGCCACATTATTAGTCTATGTAATCTCGTGTATGAAATGAAGTAGGGACGAGCAATTTTGACGCACAAATATAAGCACATATACATATATAGAGCGCTGTCTCACAAGCTTTATACCAAGACTCGACATGCGTTTTTATCTTATTATTTCTGATCATTATGAACGCTATTTAGCTGATCGTTTGTCCTTTCTAACCTATGAATTTCGGCATTTTTTTTTACTTTTTTTAAATTTTATTTATTATATTTATTATATTTATATTATTATATTTAATGGCAAATTTTAAAATTATCACAAGTGATCATTGCAGATCGCTATAATGTACAGAAATATTGTAATTACATTACACAATACTCTAAAATCATTGAAGGTGACTTCGGTACAGTTTTTGCACGAGGTGTTACATGTACTTACGATGCTTAGCGATGTGTTGTCTCCTTTGAGCAATGATTTTAAGATTTAATTCACACTAACGGCATATAACATGGGTACAGACTTGCATTATTTATGACCTCTATAGGTTTAATGATACAACATACAAGATATAAAGATTTAATGATTGTACATTCATTTAATGTAACTCTCGTCTATTGCATAAGAAATACTTCTGCGCGTATCAAGTTGCTATCGTGAATCAGTCCTCAGTCTCAATGCAATTTTCTACTCAAAATACTAGTGATCTCCAAGTCAAACTCAAAAAGACTTTCCGGGTACTATTAGGATTAAGTGCTACCAGTAGTTGTGACATTACAATATAATGTAGCAATGAAATTCTAGCACCATGCTCCTTTCATTTCGTAATCAAGTTACATCATTAATCGTAATATCTGTCGGCTTATTTTACCCGTCCTTAGTGTCAGCGTCGTTTTGTTGAAAAAACCTATGCATCCGGACTATACATCTGGTCCTGTTGTTGCGTGGTTCAGAAACTTCCACCGCCATTACTATCATATATGTGCGAACAGCATCATTCTACCGGTACCTGATGATCTTACAACGAGTCGTTTCCTCGTTCGCTCTATAAACTTCCAGCCTTTAACTCCAAGATACTTATATATGTACGTCAATACACATAGATGTGAATATCTTAGAGAAAAGTTTTGCGTTCGTTTGCCTTTCTCTATGAAATGGCCGTTAACTAGTTGATTGACCGTTTCTCACGGTTAGACGCTCTTTCAGGAAAAGACGAAGAGGCGACGCCTGCCAAATGAACAGTGGTTTGAGCTTCGTGGCATGTCGTCCGCTCGGTTTCTGGGCGGTAATGCCACAGCTGAGTTTCCCACCGCCTCGGCGGACATCTAAAGTATATCTGTTTCGAGGTTTGTGAGGGCAAGGCATGATGAGATGGCCAAAGGGGATGGGTAGCAGAAGTTCCTAACCACTATAGTCTAATGAGAGAGAGAGAGAAAGTTCGAGTATACTTGGTCTACAGATGCGTTGTTTTGTTGAACCATCTGTTCAGTCATTAACTTAATTACTCCCCGTTTGGGAGCAGCTATAATTCTAGAGTGCACACGCGAGTCTCGCGTACAGATATAT